>NC_141084.1:49479634-49686397 GCF_041138505.1 Cibotium barometz
CCTTGCCCGAATGGTCAGCTCATCACCCACCCTATCCAAGAGGTAGTGAGTTTGAACATTGATACCTCAGTGTGCAAGGAGGAGGGCTGCCGGGGGGGTGGGGGTGGAGGTGATTTATTTTATTTACTTTGGAGGGGGATAGTATAAAATATCGTTAGGTGCCGCGCGGGGAGGGGGGTGGGGGGCACGTTTGCCAGCAAAGAATCAATCAAAAGGACGCACAAAGTATTCAGGGCTGATAAGCTGTCTAAACTGGCTGGTATAGAACCACTCAATCCATTATTGCGCAATGACCTGCACTACAGAAGATCCAAGGAGTGTAAGATAACTGAGTAACGTGGCCATGTTGATATCTGAGAGTGTGCTTGACTCCTAACATTGTACATAATGATAAGCAAAGGTCGATACAAAGAGCACATACAAAACAGTTAGATTGCGTAGATTTGCTATTTTTTCAGGGAAAAGTCCTCCATCAACCAGGTCTCCAA
Source organism: Cibotium barometz (assembly GCF_041138505.1). Lineage (NCBI taxonomy): Eukaryota > Viridiplantae > Streptophyta > Polypodiopsida > Cyatheales > Cibotiaceae > Cibotium > Cibotium barometz. Next base: position 49,480,123 of record NC_141084.1, read on the forward strand.
TATACCTGTCAATCAAAAAACTCACCATTAAGTATATTGAAAAATAGAGAAAGGGATTCTTTTTCCAGACTCATGAAACAAACACTGATCCTACAGTAGCTGTACAAGCACACAACTTTCTCTCTCATCTTTTTGGTATCATAGACCCTTCGGTCTTTAATAGACATTAATAAAATCTTTCTTTCTTTCTTTCTCCAAAAGTCCACCTCTTACAATTCCTCTTTATACAGCCATGACAACAGTAAATAAGAACATCCCCCCACCCACCCCCCCCCGGGCCCCAACACACCACCTTGTTTAGAGGAAATCTACATTGCAAACAAACATAAACCCTTCAAATTTATCAACTTCAGGATTTACATCAACAGAAAGGGGGGAGTGTAGCAAGCAGAAGCTTTTGGCTTGTGAATACAAGAGAGAAGCTGGTACATTATCTTGCAAGAACGGGAGAGAATAGAGAAGAAGAGAGAGAATAATGGAAATGTTGCACAGTACACCAGATGGGGTCGCAAATACCTACTGAAGGGCCCCCTCCCAAAGGAGTATGTGCTTTTCATTGCTGCAAGTAAGAATGAGTACAATAGAATGGGCTAAATCTTCCTAAAGGACTGAACTGAACTTTTACCTCAATAAGGTCTTGTGTTAATCTCTATACAGGCTGCTGTGGGCTGCCAGAGATTTCCCAATGTAGAGGGCTGCAGTAGGCGACCTCCTCAATGTTAATCTCATTGCAGGCTGCATTTAGGACTGCCAGAGATCAAGCACAGAAGATGGGGAAAAATGAGGATTTGTGCACCTTTATACAGTGCTGGGGGCTGGTTGTGTACTGAACGACCAGGTGTGAAACCACCCCAAACTATGGAAAAAATCCCTTTTTCCTTTGGACGCTGGCAGATTTGGGATTTTGTGCTCCATTTGCCTTGGACACTGGCTTTGACCAATGTGGGCTGCCCACAGCCTCTCTACACCATGTTCCATAGATCTCAATGCTCATGCAAGATGCAAGCTCCCCATGCTTCCTGGTTGCTCCTAGTTCTTGGGACACAGGATTCACACCAAACATTTGACCTGTACACAACGAAGGTTACCCGGGTCACCGACAATAGTCTTATTAGAGTCCAGTTACCCTGTCCATCATATCTTACTGCCAGTGGATTACAATGATAGTGCCCACTGCCTTACGAGCACGACCAGGGGACATGCATGATATAACTCACTCACTCTCAGTGGTACACCAGCGACTAGTCCCTGGGTCATTTTTGATGGGGTACCCCGAGTTGGTGTTATTGTTCCAGACCCATCCATCACTAATGGTTACAACATGGTACAAAAACCGGATGGTTCACATTTTTTATTTAGGATGGAGATTGCTGGCAGATCAAATCAGTGCCATATTTCCGACCAGTTGGGTCATCTTGCTGGAGATTGTCCCAGATCCAGAGGCAGCATGGACAAGCTCATCAGATGTCTCCCTCTACAACTTCACATACAGCCGCTCCTGCACCTCAACAGACTACACAGAGATGGGTGGTGGTTAGGATGGCGGGCCTCCCCGGACCCCCAGCCCTGCACCGGCACCTGAGCATTCAGTGGAAAACCCTAACCCCTTTGCATCCCTAGCTGCACATGATGATGATTCTGCACAGATGAGGATTTTGCAGTTGAGTTGTCACACTGATGAGGATGCATTGCAACTGGAATGTAATGATGATGATACACCATGCTATGATGCTACATCACTATGCATTGCAGCTGGATTGTAATGTTGATGATACATTACGATCCCCTTCTCCCATTCTTGAGAAGGGAAGGGATTTCTCCCCGAAATGGAAAGGAGAGGTGGACCTCTCCTCAGGTAATCCAACCCCCAACGCTTATGTGTGACGTGCTCCTACCTCAAAGGGGGGTCCTACTACATCGACCACGAGATCTAGTTGCAACTTTCGGTCCTTGTCTTCATAAGGATTGTCTCGTGGAAACATAGAGGGACTTCGAGGTGTTTTTTCATGCCTTCAGAAATAGCTGATCAAGAACTAGCTTCACTCTGCAGTCACGGAAAGTCCCATGGACATTTTACTCTTGCAGGAGCAAAAGTTGATGCCAATGTCATAGATCTGGCAAGTTATTACATGGTCACACCTTATGGTCAGAATCTGCAGGGACCAATACACAAAATAAGTTCCTTCAAGGAAGAAGCATCTTTGATAATTACTTTTCTTTTTGGGAGGCAGTTGAATGGGCTAAAGAAAGCAACCAGCCCCTAGCCATCTTATTGGTGGACTTTGAGAAGGCATATGATAGAGATGATTGGGATTTCCTTTAATCAACCCTTAAATCCATGGAATTTTTCTCGGGAGTGGATCAGAGGTGTTTCATGCTTGTATTGGTATGATCACTCGCATATGGTGGTAGAGATGATTGCTTCCAAATCTCTCGTTATGTACAAAAGGGATGCCCCTTAGCCCCTCTTATATCGCATTGATGCCAGGCCATAGTTCCAAACATTTGTTGGCATTCGTCAAACATCTAGGAGAATGAAAAGTAGGAAAACGTTTGACTAAAGTCTCTGTGGAGTATCATACATGGCCTCCCAAATACCTCCAGTTTGAATGGTCAAGCCATAGGCATGCTGTAATTAATACATGGCACATGCGAAACTTGAGAGTTGAAGTCATGACTCACCAGTCATGGGAGTGTGTGGCGAGCTGCAGCCGGCAATGGGCACGAAAAAACAAGCGCAAAAAAAAAACGTACTTGGAAGTACAAAAAAAAAAACGATTATCTTATCCAAAACAAAAGTCATGAATAAAACGTTAGTTTTCATATGCGTTTTTGTCAAACGTTTGCAAACACCTGGTTCATGAAGCATTCGTGAATGTTTGGAACTATGGCTAGGGCTATGGGCATCTTTCTCCGCTCCACTGCTGGAGTTTCTTGTTTGAGTATGCCTTTGCGCAGTGAGGACGAGCTTTTGGCCTCTAAGCTTGCTGATGATACTGTCCTCGAGGCATCACACACATGCTTAAGTTCCTTTCGGATTGCATTGGAGGAGTTTTTGCCTAGCTGCAGGGGCTCTCATTAATTGGCACAAATATGTTGGTTTTTGGATAACTGACTTGCAAATTGAGGTGCAGAGCAGGTTTAATTGGATTGATACTATCAGATATTTGGGGTGTCAAGTTGGGGTTGATGTATCACCAAACAGCAGTTTGCACCAGTACTTATGAGCATAGGGAAGAAACTTCTTCATTGGAGTTCTAGGAGATTGAACCCAGCCTCCAAGGCCTTGCTAGTTAACCAAATTACTGGCTTGGTTCATTGCCTCATGTTGGTGTTTTCTCTTTGGATGCATTGGCCAGCTGTAGAGAATGGTCCGCAACTTTCTCTGGTGAGGTTTGGATGGTACACTTACACGCGGGCTAGAGTTGCCTAGGAGATTTACTACATGTCCAAAAACAGGAAGGGATTCTGAATATTGTAGATCCGGATATACAATGCAGAGAAGTTAGCAGCAGTCAAACGCTTCCTTCAGCTCACATTCATCTTTACTGAGGGCAGCACCTTCCTCTCCATTTATAGCGGCCATTATCAGAGCCCGGAGCAAACAAGACATAGGCTTCCTAGATCAAAGGATTAGCCTGATAGACAACCCACTATGTGGAAATGACCTCATCAGAGATGAGGTTGGGCAACCTTTGGTGCATATGGATATATGCAATGGCCAAGCTGGGAGAGATGTGCGTCAACAGTTATTGCTTGGAAGACTTTTAAGTCTTCCTATGGATCAGAGACTTGCATTCACCCAACACCTTAGAGGAAGCCTTAGATGGATCAATCAGATTGATGCACCATACTCATGAGTGGATTACCGGCACATTTCACAATCACCATCATCCTAGGTGGTTGGGTGTTTTCTCCAGGATAGGAGTGCCATTACAGGTGTTAGCCTTGCTGGAACAGGATGAGGAGGGAGATCGTGTTTTTTATCCTATCCAACCAAGATGGAGATTGATGAGATGTTGTCATCCAGTAGATTATTCCAAGCACTGCCCCTTCATCTAGTGAGAGTAGTTAGTCCCTCAGGGAAGCATTGGCATATTGACCCTCTCTCTGATATTGTGACTCGTGGTTCTTGGAGCTTATGGATGTCCGTGGATGCTTCATTGGATCTTGGTGAGTGGGACTGGATTGATGCAACCAATACAATGAAAAGTCATCCTTTTTTTTAGATACATTGTCCGTAATGCCAGGCTCCTTTTCCTTGGACAGATTCAAAGGACTCGTACATTCAGACCGCACACTGGGAGAGTTATGACATTACCCCATTGATTCAAAAGAGATTTTGGCAGACTTTGGCACTCACACAGGAGGAGCCACTTTTTGTTATTCTTACATGGTGGCCTTCCCATTAATCAGTGGAGTTATATTTTTGGTGCAGACCCGTCCTACCCACGATGCCCAGTAGCTTGTGAGACAGTACAACATTGCATATGGGGGTGTAGTGCTGCTCAGAGGATTTGGGCTCTATAGTTCATCTTATGAAGAGATTGAGGAGAGATACCATCTATGTTACCTGGGTTGCTATTGCTGGTTCACTCAGTCTGGTCCGCAGATATTTGGGCTCTATAGTTCATCTTATGCAGAGATTGAGGAGAGAAAACATCTATATTACCTGGGTTGCTATTTCTGGTTCACTCAGTCTGGTCCACAGATATTTTTTGAGGGCTTGGACACCACCATATTGATATGCCAAGGTGTGTCCCAAACGTTGCAAGGGATTGATCCCACTTGAGAGATCACTGCCGGTATCAAAACTTGGCATATTTGAAGGCCAGGTGCACAGAGGCTCTAGAATGGCATTCAGATATACAACACTCAATGCATTTGTACTATATGGGGAGAATTTAGTCATACTCTTATGGCCACATGGGCTCGTATACAAGCAAAGCGCACTGTTTTTCACGAAGAGTGGGAATCATGGGATCTTTTTCTCATCGACCCCCACAGGACTCTCTTGGCACCATTGTGCCCCAAATTGGTTAAGCTCCCCATGCATTTTGGGATGAGAATTCTTTTCTCCGGCTTCTAGCCATGATTATGTACGGTCTATTTATACTGTATAGAACTCTCTTTTCTGCAAAAAGGAGGTGTTCAGGCACTACTTTTGAAATCGGCTAGAACATGTCAGGAAAAGTGAAAATGCCTGACGCTTGATAAGATCAAAGTGAAATATGTCCAGACCCTTGATAAGATCAAAGTGAAACTGATGAAAATACGCATGCATGTGTTGGACATTGGACACAGTTTTCAGGAATAACTTACAAGTACATAATGCTTGTCAAGTTCTGAATACTATCTGGAATTGGACCTTGAAGGTTATTTCCATATATTCTCCTGACAAAAATGAAAACTAAACATGTTATTTTAACATACGCATTGAATTCATGCAATAGCACATATTGATCACATGCCTTGTTAATGCCACTAGGCATGATGAAAAGCACATTAATTGGAAACATGATGTCACTGGTGTAAAACATGCATACATGTCTGAGAGGCTCTTCATGTTTCCAAAAATATCCGGTATGGAACCTGAAATATTATTGTCCAATAGCCACCTGTAAGAATACTTTGTATTAGCCAAACACATGAATCTTATCTTATAACAAAGACTCCTAAACTTTGGAACTCGTTCAAGTAAACCATTCAATTAAAAGGTACTCATTCAATTATATCATTGAAATAATATCCACTCATTCATGGCATGGATTTGAGATATGCTCTCAAAGGAGAGAGCACTGAGGTGTGAATTTATAAAAAAACAAGTAAGCAGTTCAACAACAGACAGAAAAGGCTTGATGAGCTTACTTTGACCTTTCCAATCCCGGTCTTTATGTGGAGAATAAAAGCCTAAAGATCCTTTGCAAAGAAAATATATGAAGAGGAATCATTTCATCTAACAGTTCGTACTGTGAACAGAAAAGGGCCGAAATTCAACTTATTTTCTATGTATAAAAGGTGACGCATGGAACAAAGAAGCTCCAAATTTAGTTGCGTGGATCTGTGAGCTCTCCCCCCCACCTGCTGCCTGCGCCTTCCCTTCGATTCACCTGCCGCCCCCCCACCCCCCCACCCGGGCGGCCCCCCTAGTGTCTCTTCCGTAGCCTCTCCTTCATCTTCTTTTCCCCTCCATCTTTTCGAAAGGTTCTCTCAGTCCTTGGGGAGTTCTCCTTTCGGCAAGTCTTGGCATTTTCTAGTCTTCACCCTTAGGACTCCATGGCAGCCGCTCCATCATCCCCGACCGAGGCCGCCGTTACTTGCTTATCCCTCTCTAAAGCAGACCTTCAGCTCATCGCTATCATTAGAGGCCTCCACTCTGGTATGCAAGATTGTCGATAGCCGCCCTGCGCCGCACGAACAACTCATAAATCTTTTGTGGGCAAGCCTCATCAGTGGGCCAACAAAGATCATAGACATTCATCCTCTGGGGCGCGGCTACTACCAGGTTGAGTTCAACTCGCCAGTGACGTCACATCGAGTCATGCAGCTGAGCCCCATTACACTACATATGGCCTAGGCCTTCTTTACACGGTAGAAGCACGGCTTCGACCCGGCGTCCGACCCTCTGGCTGGCGTGTCGGGCTTCCTAGTGACAGTTTGCTTCCCACGCCTCACGAAGAAACACCTTCCTCTTCTCCCGGTGATCGGTGGAGCCGTTGGGAGAGTGATGGACCCCCCCCCCCCCCCCCCCCCCCCCCCCCCGATTACCTCGTCCCTTGCACGGGCAGCCAGGATTCCATCCCTTCGCATTTGTATTGTCTCGCCAGAGATAGTGCCTCATGTTATATCTATCCCATGCCTTCACGGCGACCTCATCATTCAACGAGTGGAGTACTCAAGCCCTCTGGGCCAATGTTTCATTTGCAAGTAGATAGGCCATTTCGCTAGAGCTTGCCCTCGGCGCCAGTCCAACAAACTGCCTCCCTCTCCTTCGTCTTCTTTTGCCCTCCGTCTTTTCGAAAGGTTTTGTCAGTTCTTGGGGCGTTCTCCTTTCGGCAAGTCTCCGCATTTTCTAGTCTTCGCCCTTAGGAGGACTCCATGGCAGCCGCTCCGTCATCCCCAACCAAGGCCCCCATTACTTGCTTATCCTTCTCTGAAGCGGACCTTCAACTCCTCGCTATCATCTCTAGTATGCAAGATTGTCGATAGCCACCCTGCGGGCGGACAACTTAGAGAGCTTTTGCGGGCAAGCCTCATCCGTGGGCCAGCAAAGATCAAAGACATTCATCCTCTAGGGCGTGGCTACTACCAGATTGAGTTCAACTCGCCAGCGGCATCGCATCAAGTCTATGCAGCTGAACCCCGTTGCACTATGTACGGCCCAGGCGTTCTTTGCACGGTGGCAGTACAGCTTCGACCCCGCATCCAACCCTTTGGTTGGCATGTCGGGCTTCCCAGACCTCAGGAAGAAACACCTTCATCTTCTCCCAGTGATCAGTGGAGCCATTGGAAGAGTGATGGAATCCCCCCCCCCAAAATTGTTGTCTCGTCCCTCGCACAAGCGGCCAAGATTCCATCCCTTGACATTTGTACTGCCTTGCCGGAGACAATTGTCAGTGCCTCATGTCATATCTATCTCATGGCTTCGGGGCGACCCCATCATTCAACGAGTGGAGTACTCAGGCCCTCGGGCCAATGTTTCATTTGCAAGCAGATGGACCATCTTGCCAAAGCTTTCCCTCGGCACCAGTCCAGCACCCCCCCCCCCCCGTTCAAATCCTCACGAAGGGGTAGAGAGAGAGGCAGGCTCTCAAGCAACGGAGCACCAAGACGCAACCGCGGAGGACCCTGCTGCCCCGGAGAGTGGCAAACAAGCCTCCACCCCTGCGCCGCTTGGGCCGTCAGCCGACTACCAAAGCTGAGCGCCACCATTGCACGCACCAAGCTGACAAAGTACAAGAGGATTCGCTTCTATCAGAGAATCGCTTCGAGCATTTATCACAACACCCACCCGTCGGCGGTGGGTCCCCTCCAGTCACGGTGAGGGTCCCTCCGGCCCTTCCGATTTACAGGCCACCTCCCCACCGAGATTCCTCCTCCGACTCTCAATTTCCAATGAGGCCAACTAGGCCCACTGAGCCCTTGACGAGCCCCTCCCAGCAGCCTCCCTCTCTGATCAATCACTCCCAACCGCTCCCTTCTCCTTCCTCTCTGCCTTCCCAACCCCCTCCCCCTCCGCCCTCCCCCCCCCCCTCCTCCATCCTCGCCTCTGACTCTTCCTAGAGTTCTTTCCTCCGCCCCTTCCTCTTCCTCTAAGCCTACACTCCCCCCTCCCTCCACCTCATTTTGGTAGCCAACTGGGGAGAGATGGCGTATTGAGAACTGCCCATGTCAAAAAAAACTACAAACTGGCAGCCCTTGGCAGAGCCATAAGCTCAGATCAGGCTTTTCTGTGTGGCTGCAGCCTCACCCTCCTGCTTAGCATCAAACACCACGGATGGCATGGGATGCAGAGAAGGTAAGAGCTGAACCTCATTAGCGGTAACAGGCTGTCTTGGAGAAGCAAGAGATGCTATGGAAATTGTGACAAAAAGCTCTTTAGAGGCTTGCTCTACTTGCCATTTCTGACAATCGTTCTTACCATACCCAATAGTATGACAGTAGAAACATCAATTCTCTGATTGGTACTTCCTTTGCACCTCTCGAGAAAGATAGCTTGCTTTAGCCTTTTCCTCGGGGGTTTTCTTAGGCTTGGATTCCTTACCCCCTAAACTAGAGCTAGAACTATTGTCCGTCTTAGCGTCTTTAGAAGACAGAGTACCCTTCCTCAATTGGGTTTTGTTACTAGATTGCGGTTGTTTTGGCTTGCCTCCGTTCATCTTCATTTTGAGGGAGAGTCAAAGCCTATAATGCAATTTCAACTGGTTTTACCAAAAAAAAAAGTGTGCACACATGCGTGGCTGTGTGTGTGTGTGTGTGTGTGTGTCTGTGTGTGCGTGCATGGCCCAGCCTAGTGGGCCATGAAGATTGAGAGTTGAGTGGTGGGACTTTCTTGCAGTTTGTACATATGTATATAGCGCTCAAATGCATTACGTAGAATGTTCAGGGCCTCTGCCATGTAAATAAATGGAGGCTAGTGTGGGACTACATTAATAGCAATAAGCCGCATATAGTGTGTTTGCAGGAACACAATCAACACTCCTTGGCGGGCCGTGAAGGATATTTTGCTGGGTTTCGGATTTTCTATGCTAGTTCTGCTTTCCCAGGTGTTGCTATGCTTGTACATCATGAGTTGCAGCCACATGTTGTGTACAATGATCCGCAAGGCCGTTTCCTTGTCATTCAATGTATGCTTAATGGGGAGATTTATGAGTTCGCCTCGGGTTATGCCTCGCAAACTTCTACTACGCGAGCTGAAATGTGGCACCGTTTGACAACCTACCCTTGGATGGGACATGCTTTTCTTTGCGGGGATTTTAATAATGCACCTAATCTAGGGGACAATAGTACGCATCGGTCTCATATGCTCTTCAGGGAACGTCACGCTTGGGGTCATATGCTTGATGCCTTGCGCGATTGTGATTTATGGCTGCATCTTATGCCGGGTCGCACTGGCTATGCTTTCCATCACAATGCTCTCACTAGCTATTGGGCTCAATTGGACCGATGGTACATGTTGAATGCAATGTAGTTTGATGCTTTTACCTACGCAATGAGCTTGGATTTCTCAATGTGCTTGTCGGATCATTTCCTGGTCTATATGACCTTGTATTTTGGTCTCCCACCACAGGATGTGCCACTACCTCGCAAGAGGCTCTTATTGGTTAATAATAGTTATCTCAAGCATCAGTGCTTCCAGATCATGCTACATGGACTCATTGACTGCCTTGTTTTGCATGTCAATGCCAACTAAGCATGGGATCGTTTTTCCATGGGCATACAGGATGTTATCCGAGACTATGGCAAATGCTACATGGGAGGCTTACGAACTCGGGTGGCCAATGCTAAGTCTCAACTACAGCAGCTTAGAGATCTTAGTCAGTAACGTGCCCTTTCTGCTTTGTTGAGCAATCCTGCCTTCAATCCGCACATCATTGCTTGGCTAACAATGATAAACGTAAACTCCACAAATGGCAAGTCCGTTCTTGTCATAAAGCATTGCAAGATAAGCGCTGCTCCTCTTAAGGCTTTTTTTAACAACCTCCACACTTCCCGACGTATGCATTCCTTTTATAGGGTGCAACAGTATGATGGGACTTGGACTGGCAATAAGCAGCAGCTTGATGGTGTTGTCCAACAGTATTTTTCTGATTTGTTTGCTTCTCCTGGACCCTCCACCTCAGATGAAATTACAGCACGTGATGTGTTCTTACGCTGAGTGCATCCTATTCTCCTTGCGGATGAGGAAAATTTGTTAGAGATGCCATTTACTGATGAGGAGTTGACAGTTGCCTTGGCCCGATTGGGTCGCTTGAAATCCCCAGGGTGAGATGGGCTTACAGCTGAGTTCTTTGTTGAGTTTTGGGAGAGATTGAGCCCTATTTTACTGCCTATGATTAATGATGCCTGGCTTTTTGGTGTGATGCCTCTCTCATGGAAAAAGGGTTTGCTGCGTTTGCTCCCTAAAAAACCGTTGTGTGAACGTCTATCGGCCGATTACTCTGATGCCATTGGTTTATAAGTTGGTTTCTAAGATGCTGGTTCTCCAGCTGGCTCGTTTGCACCCTACCTAGTATGGTTTTGTGCCTCGCATGCAAATAATATTGCTAATACTTACATTGGGATAGAGTATGCCAAATACACTAGTCAAGATGTTCTCATCATGCAGGTAGACATTGAGAAAGCTTCTGATACCATTCGATAGGAGTTCATTGCAGATATTCTCGCCTAGTTGGGCTTCGGTCGTTGCATGCAACATGTGGTGCATTGGCTCTATATGGATGGCTCTGCCCACTGCCTGTTGGTAGATGCTCTCTCTTCCTCTTGGACATTGGGCCGCTCCGTCCGGCAAGGCTATCCTCTCAATGCCTTGCTATATGCTATCGCCACTCATCCGTTACAGCTATTCATGGATGCTTTGGTTTCGGAGCAGCACTTGCATGGCCTGGGGGGGGGGGACGCCTTTTGTTAGCTGGGCTTATGCTAATGACTACTTTTTCTTCTTGCGCAATTCTCAGTCAGATCTTCAATAGCTTATGCAAGCCTTTGATCTGTATGGTTTGGTGGCGGGGTTAAAAGTTAACTATGCTAAATCAAAACTCCTGCTTTTGTGTCATGTGCACAAAGTGTATCTATCATGTGCAGCACGCACACAAGACTATCTTCGAGGCTTGGGGTAGCTTGGAGCTAGGCAGGCTGATTGGGGAGCTGGGCTAGAGATGTTATGATAGGCGGGCGCCCAAGTGAGGATGCCCTAATGGGCGGGCACCCAAGTGTGGACGCTCGGTGACCAGCCAAGAGCCTATAAAACAGTGGCCAAGGTCAGTCAATTGGTTAGAGTCTCGCAAGGCTTTGCGAGAGCTCTGTGGTCAAGAGCCTAGATCTAGTGCAGACGTGCACCTGCTTCATGCAGCCGAGACCAACAGCAGTCTCGAGGCCCGCGAGGGTAGCTCTGTGGCGGTATGGGACATCATGGAGTAGAGATTGGTCGGTGCATCTTGCTAGTTAGCTTAGCTCGTGGCTCGGTGGGGACAGCCAAGACTTGTGGGTTTTACCCATGGCTGTCATGGTTGGGTGGTAAGATAGACCTGCACCCCCTTCACGTTATTTGGCTTTGTTTTACAGGTTTCGAGTTGTGTTTCAGGATTGCTCTACAAGGAGATCCGTGGGGATTTGACCGTGGTATCAAACCATGCCTCGAAGAGCATGCAAGTTGGTAGGTAGAGAAGAAAGAGGTATGAGTTCGACATGACTGCTATTTTTTTCCATGTATACTACTATTTTTTTTTTCAGAATTCAGCGTATCGTTCTTATTTGCATTGTCGGAACCTGATTGGGTTGTGGTCTTGAAAAGGGTCAATTTGGATAACATGTCAAGAGTTGTTCTTTGGCAAAGAGAGAATCTAAAGAAATCTTGTTAGCTGTGTAACTCAACAAGCGATAAGTTCATGAACCCAAGATTGGGCATCCCCAAGTTCATGAACCTCAAATGCGGGCACCCCAGAGGGTCACCACCAGTCACACGAGGGAATCTTCAGCTACCCACTTTTTTTTTCCAAGAAAAGATCCTTTCATTAGTTATATAAAAAACGCCCGTAGGGCTACAAAAGATCTCGCCTGCTCATAAGAGAGACAGAGCAGTGAATACAGCATGGCAGCCCGGGAGACTCTCCCTAGGTGCTGCAAAATACAAGCATCAGTACAAAGAACTGGGAGGCTAAATCATACAATAGGGGGGGGGGAAGAGCCAAACAGGTGGCCTGTAGTGCCAACGGGGGGATCCCGTGTGTAAGGTGTAGAAAGGGCCACAGCGCCAAGTGGTGTGAAAGGCCTGGCACCGTAAGACCGCTTGGAAGCGGTGCTCACCCACTTGTGCTCGGCGCCTCTACTCCAACGGCATCTGTTAGTGACCACTTTTAGCACTTCGCTCGTGATGGCCCAAGGGGCCACGCCCATTGTATAAGGAGAGACCTTGGTGTACTGAGGGAGGATCCCAAATGCAATACATAGTTTTGAGCTGTTCAAACTCGTCGCCTTCAGTCTTGTGCATGTGCATGTCACTCTTGGCTCCTGTGTTGTATGTCGTTCTTGAGTTTGTGTGAGTGTGTAGTGGAGTGGGACAGAGAGGTCACCATCTCCCTAGCCTGTGCCAACTCCTTAGGGTATACTACCCTAGAGAGGACCCTAGTGATCTTCAGTGTGCCGACACGATGGGAAACCAGGTCCACTACAGGTACACAAAATTTGGCGATCTCGCTGGGTACTCTTGTGAGTCAGGAGTTCCCAAAATTTTGAGTCTGTGGTAGTTCATCATCTCTGCATGCCCAATACATGTTCTCGGGTGAGCTCTAGTTCTATCAGTCCCATCAAGAGTCCCCTCTCTGTCAAGTGCCGCAAGCAGCCAGTCAACTTTGTCCCCCCCAGAAGCCCTCCTGCTCCTCTACCTCTACCCATGGCTGCAGTGAATTATGGTCACCCCGGGAACAACCCTCCAGCTCCAGAACCCTTATCCGTGGTGTTGGGCCGGATTAACATCAAGCTTCCCACGTTCAAGGCCTCCACCTGGGATGACCTCGTGCGACACTTCATCTCATGTGCAAAAGCCGTGGTCTGGAGAGGGAGGACGCCTACTTGGCTCTATTTCCATCCACTCTAGAAAGCTCCGCTGACAAGTGGTTTAGTCAGTTTGCAAGTGACCATTTTGTGGACTGGCTCAACATGAGGGATACCTTCCTCCGCACCTTCAGGCCAGGTAATAATGAGACGAAGGATCTTAAATTAGCTAGGCTTTTGTGTCGTCAAGACTTATAATCAGCAGTGCTGCTATGTAAAAACTTATCTTTATCAATATAAAGCTCTCTTTTTTTTGTCTTGTCTCATTTTGAATCTTGTTTAGTCAAAGCTGATGACACGAACAAGGGTCTTGGTGTCCCGGTTGCCGGCCTACCCCGGTGACTTCATGCTCAAACAATGGGTGCTGCAAGCCTTGCCCCGGTCCACCCAACAAAAGACTAAAGAAAGCAGGCCTACACCCACCACCTTACTGGATTTCCAAGAGCTGGCCTTGCAGTTGGAGAATGCGCACTTGATGTTTGAGTGCGACAACAATTCCTCATCCTCTTGGATCATGTCATCACAAGAAGACCCCATGGCCATACCCAAATAGGAGTTGGACGCATTCAAGCTTCACAAGGCACAAAGTGAAGACAACACCTTGGCCCACCTGAGCAAGGAGATATAGAAGAACTCAAAAGCCAACAAGAAGCAAAGAAGACAATGTGGTGCGCCATTTGCCAAGCCTCAGGGCACTCCCCCCAAGTGTGCCCACAGAGAAAGTACTGCTCTTTCTGTGAGAAAGGTGGTCATGTGGACAAGGATTGTTACTACTTGCAGGGCTTCCACCAATTGCATCACCAACAACAGTTTCCTTTGCCAGCTGCCCCCACCGGTCACTTCACACATCTTTCACCCCCACAACCACACCTATCTACCAGCCAGCCCCTCCTGTATACACCCCCACCCCCTCACCCACTAACCCTTACCTTACCCCCCTCATGCCCACCAAACCATCTCTTGCCCCTGCCACCCTCGCGGTCACCACAGGAGAAAACCGGCATGCTCGCCCACCGGCTCCCTGTAACCGTCCCATCTTATGCTACCGCTGTGGAGAGTATGGTCACTAGCAAGGTCGGTGTCTCCTTCCAAAAGGGACACCCCTGTGCCGTCACTGCTCCGAGGCAACGGATCACTACACCCAGGACTACCCAAAGCAACGAGCAGGTGCTTCCACTGATTTCACCTTCCAAGCGCCAGCACCACTCACTTGGTCTGCGTGGGAAGTGCTACTGAGTTGGCGGACACCTTCCCCTTGGTGCCAATTCACGCATCCTACACCTTGGGGGTGTCCCCGAACCCCAACAACTCTACACCCTCATCTCATGTGGAGCACCCCACCATAGGTGTGGTCACCCGTGCTCAAAAGAAGGCCCTTGGAGAACCAAACCCTTCAACGGAGCAAGGTGAAGTCCCCTCAAACATCTCTCATCATGTGGTGGATCACACCTTTCTCCAAACTCTCAAAGATCTTCAAGGGGGGCCACCCACGTTCAATGACAGAGGGCAGGCCGCTGTGACTCCCCACTCTGCACCTTCAACAGCTTCCATGGCCGACCTACTTAAGGAAACCAAGGTGGGGATGTCACTCTACCAACAGCTCCAATTTAGCCCCACTGCCCGAGTGCAATTGGATCTGCTAATGCCACAACTGGAGGAGGGGTCAAAGATTCTAGGTGGTGAGCCACGGATTCGGGCCAAACTGCAAGCAGCAAAATGTCTGGGCATCGCTCATGCAATCAGCGCCCTCGCCTCACAGTGCAAATCAATGGAACCACTCTCTCAGGAGCCATTGTGGATGGCGGATCCAGAGTCAACCTAATGCCGGAGTTCACCCTCAAAGCCACTGGTCTGCAGCTCACCTGACCAGCCAATTTCTATGTCCGGATGGCAAAACAGCGCGAGGTGACACCTCTTGGGCTCGTGGAGGGAGTGCCAATCCAAATTCAAGATATTGTCTTCTCTCTAGATTTTGTGGTCATCCGTCTTCCCGAAAAGTCAAAGGAGCATACACCTTACTGATTCGCCAACCATGCTTGCGAGGTGCTAGTGTGCTACACGACTGGGGTACCGATAGGTTGTGGATACCTCAGACCCATGGCCAAAAAGATTTCAAGCTTGAAGAAGGTCCAGACTCCAGACCAAGCAGTGTGGGGTGCGGTGGTTGCACCCATGCCAATGGAGGAAGGCATAGTGCCTTATGGGGAAGACTCAAAGCTCCTGGACTGGCTCCAGGCTGCAGGGGATCTCTCATGCTACAAGCTCCACACTTTGGATAGGCAAGCACTTCCGTTGGTCAACAGCTCTCGTCTCAAATTGTATCGGCCACCCGGGGTTCCTACCTCCCACACCCTTCTTCCCTAGTCCCCCTCCTTACATGGGGAGGCTAACCCACCAAAAAAAAAAAAAGGAAGACAAGCGCAAAGAAAAAAAAAAACAAGAAAAGAAGACAAGCGCAAAGGAAAAAGAAAATAGACGACAAGCGTTGAAAAGAGAAAAACCCAAAAAAAAAACAAACAAACAAAGACGAGCACACCAAGGAAAACAGAAAAAGAACAAATGGAGACCCCACGCTTTCGCCCCGTTTCAATTTGGGGACCCCCATGCTTTTCTGCGCCTCCAAATTTGGGTCCCCCCAGCTGCCCCCCTTTGCCACCTTCCTTCTTGCGCACCCCCACCAGCCTTCACCCTCCTCCTATTTTGGCGCCCCATCACCGGCCGCTCTTTTGGCTCACCTAATCCACCTTGGCTCCCCATCGGCCCCACCCTCCGCACGCTTTTCCATCTTGCACACCCCCCACCAGCCTTGCCCTTCAGGGATCCCCACGCTTTTTACCCCGCCTCCAACTATCTATCTTGTGCACCATTCGCCCCTCTCCACTACTCCAATTTGGCACCCCTCAGATGCCCTACCGTTCGCCCCCTTTGTCTTGCACGAACCCCCACATCCGCCACTTGAATTTTCCCGGCCATCACCCCTTGCGCACCCCCACCTCCACTTGGCCCCTTGCGAACCCCGCCTTCTGCCACCCCCGGCTGCGCACCCCCACCTTTTGCTACCACCTCTTGCTCCTTGTCATAACCCCGTCCCGGCCTTGTGCACCCCCGGCATATCGAACAATGCACACCCCACACTGCCTTGCGCACCCCCACTTTTCGGCATACCTGCGCCCCCTCACACCTGCTTTTCCACACACACCCACACCATCTTGCGCATACCCTGCCTGCGCATACCCCAGGCTACCCCCCACCTCGCAATCGGCCAGTTGAGGGTATCTTCTCATCATATCAAGAGTCAGTCTGGCACAGCGAGATGCATGTACATGCAAAGTATGCACCACTGGGGAGGTCAAGAACAAGGAGCTTACGTGTTCAGATGCCCATCCTACTACGAGATCCGAGAAGATTCCATTGCTAGTCCGATCCGGACCCCTCTCCCAGGATCATGCAGTATAACGATTAGAGATGTCTGGGCATATATTTATTGGAGCTTCACCACCATAGAGAGGTCATGCTGAGGCAGCACTCCGAGACACAGAGCCAGCGAGATCCTTCCCAGATCTCCATTACAGATCTTTTTTCTGCACACCGTGCACTTCAGAGATTGCTACCCAGAAACGTGATCCTTAGCCCCATGCACCCAGGTCACCAGAGAGGGCTCAAGGGCTAGACATCCCCTTACCCCCAGCATCCCAAACTTTTACCCATCAGCTTCAGATCCAGGACATTCTTCGACAACATAGAGAGCTCCCATCCTAGGGAAGAGATATTAGCTGAGTCTTGTTATATTATCTCCTGTTCATCCCCACGTAGTGACATATTGCATCAGTGATCTGGCTCTCCCAGCACTGTCAGCTAATTTCTTTTTTTCAGTTTTTTCCATGACTCCGTATTCTTTGTTTAACTTTTTTGTCTCATAGACCCTTAGGGTCATTTGTTGACATTAATATTATCTTTCTTTCTTTCTTTCTCCAGACATGAATGCCATTTAAAACATGCAATATCAATGATGGTCATAATCACTCTGAATCCTCTTCCAAATCCCACCATAATTCCTTACTGAGGCATGTGCTATAAATGACAATTCGAGCATGATGCATGATTAGCAACGTCAGATATGCAGCTGATGGACAGACAGCTCACTCTTGGTCAGAAACTCAGAAAGAAAAGACTGTCTTATGCAGAAGAATGAAGACAGCTTCTGGCAGTATGTTAAAGAATCCCACATCAGCCCCCATGAATAGGTTTGCTCCTTGTTACAAAGGCTGACATGATATTTGCATAAAAGGAAGTCACTAAGCAAACAAGAACGTGGGACCTGAATTTTCTGGTGCATATTAGGGCTACTTGCTTCAAGGCTCCCTAGAAGGGTGCATTTATGCTATCTTTCCCTTTAGATTTGTTTGTTCAGATTTTTTTACTTTCAGGTTCAAAAGACAAAAGATCAAACAAAAGTCTTTTAGATCACAAAGTGGGAAAGACTATGGTGTCCTTTGATAATCCTCTAATGTATAATTATTCAGCTTGAAGCTCTCAGGATCCATTAGGTTGAAGGAGGATCCGTTCGTGACTCTATCAATTATCATCAAGAGTGTTCTGTCCTTGCTCTATGAACGACATTCATGTATTTCCTGAATAAAATCGACCCTCACCTTTGGCATAGCTCTTGCTTTGGTAGTCCTATACTATGCTTGATAGCCCAACTCATTATTGGGCAACCACACATTGCTTGGTAGGCCAGCACAGTTCACACACTAGCAGCTTTCAGCCCTTCTCTTGTTTTATCAAAGGGCCCATGGGCATCTCTTGGAGACCTATTTTAATTTTTGGTGCCCCCTATCCCTACAAGCCAAGCTTCTTGGTAGGGCCAGCTCACAATGAGAAACCACCCACTGCTTAGCATACCAGCTTACTTTGTACACCCATTATCAGCCCTGCTCTTTTCCTGATTTTTTACACATTGGCTTCAATCTGAGAAGCAATTTGGTGCCTTCTAGCCCTCCTCCTACGTTGAACAAATTTATCCTTTCTGTTCCTCTGCTTTGGCTGCATACACCTATACTTTCTGGCCACTTCTCCAAATCTTCAGTGCTTTCCCATCAGGTATTCCCCTGGTGTTGTACTTGTTGCGGTCAGATGTACCATGCTGCCCCAACAAGAAAATGCACCTGAAAGATTAACTTTTATTGAGCCAAGAATTTCACCCAAAGGCCTTTGCAGACATGCATCCCTATTTTTTAGAAGTTTTGAATTCCTGTCAAGTTCACCTTTCCAACAAGATTATACATTTCACGTGTGTTCACCTCCCCCATAGATCATCTTACAATAGCACCAAAGTAATGTTTCATTGAATGGAGACCTGACATGTGAGATAATAAGTTCTATGATCTTCGTTAGCCAAGAGGATAGCACTAACAAATAGATGGTAAAGTTCTAGAGTAACATAAGACAGCATGCAATATCATGTCTTAGTGTTGATAGAAGAATTTCATCAGCGCCGACTCAAAACTATGCATTCAATAACATATTGAGGCGGTACCTCAAGCAGTGTCTATTTGGAGCGTTCAACTTTGTCTCTGTTTGGCTGAACTGCAGGGTTATCTAAGATGAAACATTCAAAGACAGAAAAAGCGATCAAGCACTTCACAACAAATCACTAAGTGTCAAAGAAACCTTCTGGCCTGCTTCTAGCAAGAAGATGCTTGCCTCTAGAGTGACTGCTCTACAACAGGTGTATTGATAAGCATGCCCATAAAAAAAAACCATTCAGAGTTTGTTAAGAGGCCAGCTCTAGAACATGGAAGGGTCCAAAAGTTGTGTTACAGAGGTATTTCTATCATGTAGAAACAACATCTTCAGGCACAAACATATGAAATCATTATGGACGTCGGTTTTTTGCCACATCAACAGCATTGGAAACTGTTCCAATTGTGCTGACTAGGCTGCCTCTCAAACTCCCTGGCCAGTTACATCAATCACATGATACATCAACCCCCCACTCGGCGACTCATAGCACCAGGAATGGCCTTCCGACGGTATTCTCTGCCATTCACCCTCCCTGACATGGAACCTGAGGAGCGTGCTACTCTGAAGTCCCCCTCTTTCTCTCAATTAGACTTTCATCCATCAGTTCAAGGGTTTACTACCTATATAGCAACTCTTAAAAATACTTTGCCGCTTACAGAGACAGGTAAAGAACTTTCTTTCTTGTACCATAGCTACAGTTTTCCAGCACACAATATTATGCAAATAGCTTGGCCTTCACGCTGACAGACAGCTCATTATGCATCATTTAGAATTGAATTGAGACCTGTTCACCTGGCAGGATTATTATACATTTGGTGTTTCCTTTACACAATGTAAGTCACCTTGCTTTGTATGAGCTATAGTGTCACATGATCATTGCCATCACATACAATGTTGTTAGCTCGCTGAGTCTGCCGAGTTCGGCTGGAATCCCCCCGCTAAAGTAGTTGCTGTCAAGGTACCTGATAGATATGAAGTGCATCAATAGAAGTTACAGCCAATAAAACAGTAGAACGTATTTCTTTCCTCATTTTTTATTATTTAAAAAAGTTTTTTATTTTGTAAAACATACAGAAGTGTCAATAAAAGGAATAAGGATGACGACTCAACCAATAGTCACTGCTGCCGGAGCCAGTCACGAATTCGGTATTGTCAAACGATTCTAGTGGAAAAGAAATAAAGAAAGAAAAGATCTACGTGTGTGTAGCAGAAGCAAATACAAAACATGTAGGCACAAATACAAAAGGTGCTTCTGGGGCCATCGAGTCATCCACAAGACAATAAACCATCAACTCCATCATGCATAGGTACTACAACATCCCTACTAACGTCATCAGTGCCCGGTAGTGCATGTAGAACTTGGTATCAATATATGCTCCCACACACACACACACCCCCCCCCCCACACACACACACACATAAGAGCATACATTCATACAAAGGTATGTGTACTGAGTTTCTGTCAGAGCTCCGGAGATACAGGGCAGACTCAGCCATAATGAAGCCTAGCACTAAGGATCATAACAAATAGAAAGAATTATTACAATAAAAGGTAGTTGATAGGGCATATGCACCACTAAAGATAGAAAGAATTAACACAATATCAACTGGCTACAACTTGGACAAAAACTTCACAATGTGAAATTTTCATGTCCGCTAATACAACATAACGATATGCCTAGATGAATCCAGGAACATGCCCAAATTCACCTTATAAGAATGTGCAATTTATAACCTCATGGTAGTCATCCACAAGACAATAAACCATCAACTCCATCACGCATAGTATGGACTGGATACTACGACATCCCCACTTCCTAAACAAGATATGGTGGTGAATATTGTTAGAGCACATTCTTATGATATAATAAATGACATCATCAAGTTGGAGTCTCTCTCAAAGAGCTCAAATTTGGGAAATTACCTCTCACACAGAGCTATTAAAACTAAAAGATGTTGATATTTATGTAAGTATTCGATCAGTTTTTTAGGTTCCAAGTTACTAATAACACGTGTTATGTTGTAGGTTTAAGCTTTCTATTTTGAAGTATTGGTGCTCATAAGTTTTCAGATTAATAAGCACTCTTTAGGTTTTTAATTAAGTTTAGACTTTGGATTTGGAGGTTACCATTCGAAGACTCCACCTTCCAAATTTTCAAAATCGCTCGCCTTGCTCAAAAATTCATACTCGCCTCCCTCATATTTTTTACACTTGCCTTCCTCCACCTGTTCGTTGCCACATTCCCTACCACTCCCCACTTGGTCATACTCACCTGTTTCATCATCGCCATGCCACCGCACCCATGCTACTTTCCTTACTAGCATGGCCAACGTTCCTTCCATGAATCGCCAAGTCCCCAAAATTTTCTGCTCGCCTCCTCTTCATGCTTTGCTGGAAATTCCTACTCGCCAAGCGCCATCCCCATCGAGTCTTCTCCAGCTCGCACTTTTTTCCCTGATCGCCCAGTTTCTCTTGGCCACCTCCCATACTGGCCTAAAACAACTCTCCAACGCCCTTTCTTTTCCGACTCGCCCGACCACTTTCATGCTCGCCCTCTCTTAATCCTTTTCACCTCTGACCTCTTCTCCTGCTCGCCCCACACCACGCCGACCATGCTACATTCATACTCGCCCCCTTCAGCCTATCTCCTACTTGCCTCCCCCCTCATCGCCTACTCGCCCTCCTTTTAGCGGCCATCGCCTACTCAACCCCCATCTCTCGCCTCCCTCGCCACCTCCTTCTCATTCTCAATTGCTCCCCCATCTCCATAATCGCTTCCCACGATCATCAATTGCCCCGGAGCTCGCTCCCATCCCTCCCCCCTGCTGTTTGTGCACAGCACCACCCGCAGCACCTTGATAATAATAATTTTACAAAAAATCCCCAAAAAAGTGCCCTTTTCCACTTTCTCCTATGTCGTCATTCCCTTTTTTTTGGCTCTTCCTATTTTTGTCTAGTACACCGCCTCACGCACTGGTTTCCATTCCTCTCCATTTTCTTCTTCCTACCACCTCCTCTCATCCTACACTCATGGCAAACGGCTTCCAAGAATTCCTGTTCCATCGAATATCCAATAATTGCAAATCCCCTTTTCTTTGGGAACCAAAATTGTATACAGGCCCTATCGAAGGTTTAGACAAGTACAGTGAATGTGAGTAAATTGCCTATAACTTTTACATTATTACTCATATGACCGCCACCCCATCAAGAGTTGGCTCTACGGCACAACCGTCACCTTCTACATCTCCTACGACGGCAACCGTGGCCCCACAAGTAGAATTCCCACCCACTTCTTCAGATTCCTCTCAATCTTCAACAGCCTCGTCTGTCCTCAGTATTCCCCCTATGAGGAGCTCGCTCGGCATAGGCGATCTCTGAATAGTCTAAATGAAAAACCCGCACTATGTCGGCTCTGAGGGCAGGTATGTAGTGCCAAAGAGATGCATCTCGACCCTCTGACTTTGGCCGCGTTTCTCCTACGCGCATAGCATTCCCATTTTCGCCCCACCTACTCAACACCATTCCACTCGCACCCTACTGGGTTCCACCCCTGCCTCTATACACTACTCACTTGCCTCCTGCCTCCACCTCTCCCACGACTCCCTTCACCATTAACTTCATCGACCCTTCCCCCTTCTACCTTCCTGAGCTTACCACTTCATTCTCTCCGACCAAACTCGCCAGCTTCGGCTTGACAGGTCTAGCCTCCATTTCGGCTTTGCCTGACATGGATGCCTCCCTTTGTGCTACCCTCCTTGCCAACTTTCCAATGATGCCAAATTGTTACAACCCCACCGATCTCCTAAACGCAGACACAAGTTATTAGTACAAACCCCCTAAGAGGGGTGCAAGCTAGCTCACCACCCAACCGTAGGTTCACATCCGCAAACCTCCCCTGAGCCAAAGACTAGCCTCCAATCCCACAAACCATGCCAATCAACACTAGTATACCACCAACGTTTGCCTGTTGGGGCCTTCGTCGTGGACCATCCGTGATCCATCGAGTCCAATCATGTTCCTGACGGTGATCCTGGTCCATCACAGACCACAGAGTGAATAACTCTGTGTGAACAATAATAACCCAAGTCTCACTTATATAGTGGCTAGTGTTGAGAGATGTAATCGCGATGTTGTGTGTATGTGAGAAAGCACCCTAGAGGATATTGTAGCAAGATAGGAATGCCACATGTAATATTGTATGGTGTGTGAGTGTTGACCAAAAGAAGTGGAAAAGGGAGTGCCACATGGATGATGACATGTAAAGTGGGATAAGGCTAGAGAGCCTATATCATTGTATGGTTCATTTGAGATATGCAATAGAACTTATGTTGAGTGTGCAGTCTCTCTCTATTATGGAGATCTTAGTGTGGTTTAATCCACCTTAATTATGTTGCTTAATCTATGTCCTTCACCATGATCAATCCCATTTTTGGATTATTAACATGGTATCAGAGCAAGTCTCATCTGAACTATGCAGTCACTCATCATTTCCCAACGCAAACAAGCCTCAAAAAAATCTAAGAAGAGGGCAGACTTTGAATGGTCAAGAGGCCTCAGAGATAAACGAGCATCAACAAACCCACACTCTGCAAGGAGGGTGAATGATCATCATCGACTCCATTAGGGAAACAAGCTTAACCTCAAGCTTGCCTGCAAAAAGGTGCTGATGAGCAAGTGCACAAGAGTCCATAAGCACCACAGCAGCCACGGTCAGTGCGCTAGCTTTAGGCATAGGCAGATTGGTGGCGGACGAAGCCGAGGCCGCCCAACTGACCAACCGGATTTGACAACTGAATGAGCTCGCAGAGACAATCAAGGTGGAACAAGAGGTACTAAGAAAGGCCAGGCAAGACCTCCTTCTAATGGTAATTGTACAAAACGAGGAGAGAAAGATCTAAACGGAAACAAATGAGAGAGCAGTAGTAGCGACAACACAGAGGTTGCGAGAAAGCTGAGAAGAGCAAGCAGTAGCTATGGTGAGCACAGAGGTGCTATAGGCCATGGAAGCTGAGCACGAAGATGAAGCGTGAAGAGAGAGACGACGACTTTGTTTTGTGGGTCCCAAAGGCAGAGGGGTCCTAATTGATTGCAGACCTGCAAAGGTTAAGTGGCAAGCACCGCGTGTGGTGGAGTTTGGCACATTGCAGAATACAATGAAGACAACCTACAAAGTTCATGGTCTTTTTTTTTTTTGGCAGCCTGCAGCGATTTCAAAAAAAGTCTTTTTTTTCAAAAGCATTAAAAAATGAAAGATTCAAATTTTGTAAGGGCACATTCACATGGACTCGGTTTAGAAACTTTAAAGGCAGATTCACACACAACACACATTCTCAATTTAATCCTTGGTTATATGATAAGATAATATGAACCAAAGATGATGTTCACATGAGGGTCCGCTGCCCGGCTTTGGCCAAAAGGCTTTGTAATTTTTACCCATAATTGATGATGGGTAACCGTGCCCGAGCATGTGTGCTCAAAACGAGATGTGTATTCACCCAAGGGTCGCCCTGCCCGAGCTCACCTAGAAGCTCGAAATGGTTGTTGCGTGATGTGTGCATGAGCGATGCATGTGTGAGGAGCATGTTTGTAATTTTTACCCATAATTGATGATGGGTAACCGTGCCGAGCATGTGTGCTCAAAACGCCCAACCCCTTCCCAACCTTGCTCCCCAACCTGAAAAACCCCAACTAGCCTCCTGGCAATGATGATGATGATGAGATCAAAGGAGTCAAATACTAAAGCTACCCAACTCGGGAGATCAATAGCGATGGTGGGCAGCTCAGCTAGCCTGATGCAGTGGGAGGTCATTGGCCATACTAGCATCGATGTTCCTCAGCTCAAACTTGAGGATTTTTTCCTTCATCTCCCGGTTCCTTTCTTCCATATCACCATCGTGGATGTGCCTATCACTAGGTTCAAGCATCTGGGCAGTAGGTTGTAGAGGGAGATTCTTATGCACGCTACGAGATGTGTATTCACCCATGGTATGAGGGTCGCCCTGCCCGAGCTCACCTAGAAGCTCGAAATGGTTGTTGCGTGATGTGTGCATGAGCGATGCACATGTGAGGTGCATGTGCATGGGTTGGTTCCCACCCGAACTTCTACGTTCAAATCGGACTCAGTGGTTCCGCTGTGAGTGAGTCGGCTGAAAATGGACTTGGTGTCTAAGATGGTAGACACACGCACACATGTTGTTTGATGGACACTCCAATGTATCATTGAGGGGGAGTGTTGAGAGGTAGCGATTGCCTTTGTGCAATGCTACATTGATATGGGTGATGAGTGATGGGTGAGTTGTGGAACACCTCGATTAAGAGGGGGTGTTGAGAGATGTAATCGTGGTGTTGTGTGTATATGGGAAAGCACCCTAGAGGTGCAAGATATTGTGGCAAGATAGGAATGCCACATGTAATATTGTATGGTGTGCGAGTATTGACCAAAAGAAGTGGAAAAGAGAGTGCCACATGGATGATGACATGTAAAGTGGGATAAGGCTAGAGAGCCTATATCATTGTATGGTTCATTTGAGATATGCAATAGAACTTGTGTTGAGTGTGCAATCTCTCTCTATTATGGAGTTCTTAGTGTGGTTTAATCCACCTTAATTATGTTGCTTAATCTACGTCCTTCACCATGATCAATCCCATTTTTGGATTGTTAACAGCTAGTGCTGCTATAAATAACTATCCGGTCGTACATAGCCAATATACTTGGTATTATTCCTTAGCCACCTCTATCAACCTACTTCAGGCTCCCCTAACCTTGCTGGATTAGACCACTAATCCTAAAGATTAGTACTAGGTACGTAACATACTTCCCCTCCTCAAACGTTTCCACTCTTGGAAACGTTTGAGGATTAGACCACTAATCCTCAAGATTAGTACTAGGTACGTAACATACTTCCCCTCCTCAAACGTTTCCACTCTTGGAAACAAAATCTGTCTAAAAAAGAAAACTAGGAAACCTATGTTGTAAACTAGCAACTAACTCCCAAGTCGAAGACATTCCTAGTCTTGGAAATAAACAGAGCAAACTCAAAAAAAACATCTAACAAAATATTCTAGTTCACTATTCATGCACTTTCCACTCATAACTCTGCCATAGGAACCGACTAAGTTTGTAGCCATTGTCCCTACAACGGTCTCACTAGAACTAAAAACACACCAACTCGAACCAAAGTCATGAGGAACATAACAATCCCTCAATCCGACTCCCGAGAAATCAGATAATCTAACATCACAGAGACAATTGTCGTAGCCAATAGGATAGGTAACACCAATGGACAGCGGCTCACCTCAGCTTACATCGCCCACCTCATTGGCCCCCCCCAAGAATTTATTCCTCCATTGCCACTCCGATACTCGTATCACAGGTATCCCACCATCCGAGCTCTCTGCCACCACCATTGCTCTGCTGGCTCCCAACCCTCGTACCATCCAGCTCTACATTTTCGTCCATTACTATCTCTTGCTCTGAGAGATTCCCACATCACCACTGTCCTTCGTCTCCACCCACTACACCGAGGCATTCCATTGCTTCTACACAAGCCGTCCATTTTCTTTCCACCATCTCCTCTACAAATCTATCTGCCTCTGTTGCCACCGATTTCGAACTCAACTCAATAAGCCCAAAATCGTCTCATTCACTTGGCCCTCAACTCGCTTCCTCACCTACCTTCTATAGCAACAACCTCCTATTCCACGTACCTCTCCGCCACCCCGCCAGCCTTGGCCCTTGCCATTCATCCACGATAGTGTTCCGCATCCGACCTCGGGTGCAAAGGGATCTCCTCGCCTCATCCCACCGACGCACTAACCCTCGCCATTCATCCCCGGCAGCCTCGCCATTCATCTTAAGGTCCACTTTTAATGTTTGACCTCCTTTTTGGATGTAGATGTGACTGGTTTCCCAATCATGCACTAATCAAACTAAGTTCATTACCACAAATGTGTGGCTAAATGTGATACCAAAGGTCTTGATCTTGACATTTGCAAGTATACCGATTGGCTGCGTTGTATTACCGTCAGCTAGTTTAACCACGAGACTAGTGTCTACAAGTGGTGGGCTTCCCCAAGTCTCCCAGTAGTTCTTGGTGATTATGGTGACACCAGCACGACCATCCAAGATTGTTGTGACTTGCTTCTCCTTATACATGACAGGTAATATGGCATTCATATCATCACTCTCAAAGTATTGTCCCAATTTGTTCATGGGAACTTTCGGATATTCGTGTTTTGTCTTAGGCTCAGATGGATTTTGTCCCATTGGAAATGGTTCAACCTCATCTAGCTCTTCCACGTGGGCTCTTAAATTACCATTCTCTCCATAATTGCATGTTACCGTTTAAAAGAGAACTTATTGGAACACGGATTTCCGAGGACAAGAAGACCTGCTATATTCCGTGGTTGGTACTCACATTCACTCGGAGGTTGGCTAGGACCTACAATTGTATACGGTAGACATAATGAGGCATCCTTCATAGATTTTGGCTCTGAAAGGGATGATATAAAGTCATCACCGATCACCTCTGAGAAGATTGTATGTGGTGGTATTGGAGGTGTTTCATGATTCTCCATTGGTGGTTCCACAATTCAGTCAAGCAACGTGTGGTTTGTGTGAAATGGTTCAGAGGCCAGAGGGCCAGAGGGCCAAAGGCTCTTGAACTGGGTCTTTCTGTGGCCTTTTTATTACAGAAACTGGTTTGTAAATGGCCCACGTATCCGCCATAGGTGGTAACAGATCATGCATCACGAGATGTCGGCTGTAGCCCCAGTTCTGTGGGATTTGTCTCTGAAGGCATAACTGCATCTGCATGGAAATCATACATATGCACCTGCCATGCAGCTGTCCGTGCCCGTACGAAGGCAGATGTCTCAAGTGGGAAATAGCATCATAATATGCATAATCTAAGAGCCAGGTCTGGCTAAACACATCGACATAAACCGGCCTCCCCATCTTGTGTGATCAGTGTAAGTACCCTTCATAAGTGAAGCCTAAATAGGTATGCCACACCTTTTGAGCAGCCTCCCCCCCACCCCCCCTCTCGGTATTGGTATGGTCCCAAAAGGCCGAATCCCATGCATATCTACATATCTGGATACATCGGGTAACCCTCTCTCTGGGCGTTGATGAGTCTCTGTGTAGAAGATGGTGTCTCTCCTGGTGTAGGTCTTGACAAAGCCACCCGGTTTGGAAAGCATGATTATGAAGACGTCAAGAGCCTAGAGGTCCGGACTGTGACCTGCACACCCCCCCCTCCCCGCAGCCCGTTGCCTCCCGTGCACAGACAACGCCCCCCCCCCCCCCTTTCTCCGTTGCGCATTTCACCCCTGCCCTGCCCCGCCCCGTCCCTCCTCGCCCTTGCCTGCTTCCACCTGTGCGCAGCCATCCCACACCTGCCTCTCTTCGTGTTCCTTTGCTCACTTCGCCATGGTTCCCTCTCTGCGCCCGGCCAGAATGGTCTTTTTCCCTGCCAGACCACTTTTCCCCTTCTTTTTGCCTAGTCAATGATCCTGTGCTCTCTTTGCAGTCTGCAAATTCTTTGATACGGACCTCCAGCTCTTAGCCTCTTCAGTTCAATCATTGGAAGCAACCATGCTTGTCTACAAACTGATTGGCAGCCAAGCCAACGCTTGGGCAACTCAGAGACCTCCTGCAGGCAGCCATGACCAAGGATGGATCACTGACATCCATTTCTTGGGCAATGGCTACATCAGGATTGAGTTTGACTTGGCAACCTTGGCAGAATGTACCCTGTCGTGGAACTCGATCACGATTCGGAAGGCACATGCTTTCTTCACCAGATGGGACCACTATTTCTCTCCAGATGCAGACGCTTTGGCCGGAATCACTGTTTTCCCTGTCACCGTTTCCTTCCTTGGGCTCCCCATGGAATACTTGGCACTCTGCAGTCACCTGGCACATTTGGTGACCGCTGCAGTGAGATGTGGCCATGCAGAGTACATGTATGGTCTCATGGACCCATCACAGCATGCGGGTCGTTGCTTGGTGATGATGACTCTTGATACACGATCCATCTGCGTGCCTTGTAGGCTTCCATGACTTGGACCATCTTGACTTTGCATTGCTTCACTTACAACGATACGAGATCATTGCTCAAGTAGACTTTGGTGGGGGCTACCCTTTTTCACAAGAAGGCTACCTGTGCTTCTTGGTCCTGTAATTTGAGGAGGAGGGGTTGTTCCATTGTCATGTCCTTCCCTGCTGGCCATTCATTTATGAACAGGGTTCCCATGACACCATTTGTCTACATAACTCTCTCCATCTTCTTTGGGTGTTACACCTTGGGGAGGCCGGTGATCCTCACATTCAAGGACCTTGATTGCCCTTTTTTATCCTCTTCCAATGTTTCCGTCATGATGGCATGTTTGGGTGCTGGTTTCTCTTGGGCTGATCCAATTCAAGTGCTAATGCTTCCTTACGCGAGACGGGGCTGGTTTCGTCTTGGAAAAGACGATGGCATATCCAGCAAATCTCATAGTAGGGTGGGCATCTACACAAATTCTGCTCCTTGTCTTTGCCTCCCCAGATTGTGTATACCCTACATACCCTTGCATCCCGAGGGATACCCTTTGCTTTGCCAGACTCTCAACTTGTATCCCTGTTGTGTATACTCTTTTTTTTTTCCCCAGAAACAAGATCCTTCTATTATTTAACATCGTCGAAGGGCTGGATACAAACTCACCTCCATGTACGGGGCAAGGACCAGCCATGCATGAGTTACTGATTTTTAACGGTATGTCCCATTGGCCCACATCACACAGCCTTAGATGCTTTCCATATGGAGGATTACACTGCTGTTACAAAACTGTCTCCATGATCAAGCACCTGCATAAAATAAGAACCCAGCTATCACAACTTATTGGCCAACAATCATATGTGATAGACTAAGAAATTCCTCCAAGACATGTGAGAACTGTCACCTAATGCGTGCATATGCTGCACAAACAAGGGGAGTGTGCTCCTCAGTCTCTATCTAATGTGTTATCTAGAAAAATAGGATGAGATACACCCATATAACCACACCATCTCTAGTGAAGGTGCATGGTGTCTGTGGACCTTGCCCACTAAATATGCTGCTGATTCCTACAACCACCAAGCTCTCTCACGGCGTCTCGTCAAGGCTGCACCCTCTCAACTTGATGGGACTCTCTCAAATACAAAACTCCTTAGGGTTTCTTCGAAAGTGTGTATGTAGAATATTGTAGCAGCACTTCTTTATAAAGGGATTCAAGCATAACCTTTTGAGGGTGCCACTCTGATTGGACCCCAAGTGTGATGTAAATGTTCTCTTAAAGAATGACTTTTCCACTAGAAAATTGTGATACCAACTACATGTTTACGTGCCATTGAAGGGACCACCACCTTCCTCGGTACAACCCCTGTTTTCCCTCATAAATACACCACAATAACAGTAATTGCTAAGGGGAAGAATATAAGGATGCAAAAACAATCACCCCTTCCAAAAGACGACAACAATAATACCTCAGAAATGATATTTTAAAAGCATGCAGTAACCTTGAGCAATAGCAACAACATATAGAAGCAAGACCTTGGCATTGTATGCTTGTTATGCTCATCAGAATATATACAAATGAACATCAGGCATGTTTTATGTCAAGGCTGGCTTACAATTGAGTAAGACTAGTCAAGTTGCCGAGCTCTTGTGGAATTGGTCCAGAAAGCAAATTTGTTCCAACAGCACTGCAAGAAGAGAAGATGAAGGTATTAAGACTGCTGACATTGTACTGATTCTAAGCCTTCGAAAAGGAATAGTACAACAAATGCTGAATCTTAGAGGCAAGAGAAAGAAACAAATAAGATAAACCTTCACTAAAGTCTGCAGAGACGCCAGATTGGCATAGGAGCCCACAACACAAATGCATATCACAGGATGGCACATGCTTAAGTCTGGTCTTAGAAGTCAGCTCCAGCAACACAAGATGAGACCGATTGACTGGAAAACCCTTACGTGGAATAATTCTACCCGTGATGAGCATTAGGCACCCCCTAGGGACTGGTAGTTATAAGCACTGGTCTCCTAGTCTCCTTCAGTAGGGCAGAAATTAACTTCACACAAATTGAACCAGCCATTCCCTTGAAATTTAGAGTAGCACTGTTAAAGACAACAACTTCTTGCATGACTAGAAGTCTCATATAGGTACTCCGTACTGCAATGCAAAGGAAAGCTGGGGATAGTCCATTTCACTCCATTAAGGATGCAAAGGATGATCCATCCTATTATCGCCAGGTGGTTATTTTCGATTCTGAAATTATAGAGATTGAATTTTCTTGAAAGTGTCATCCCTTGTTTGTATTAGAGTCCTTCAGTGTTACTTACAAGTGGGTCAAACCTGTTAAAGTTCCCAACTCGCGTGGTAGAGGGCCGTTGAGAAAATTCCGGCCGAAGTCTCTGCATGTTTAAAACAATCAATGAGAAAACATGTTTAGCATTGGCCTATTAAATATAGTAACAGGTAACAGCTGTTTCCTAGCCAAAAATGAAGAAACGTAGTGTCTCTCGAATAGCCCCTCCTAATTTTCTCCAATGAAGTTTGATGGGCCCCAAGCATCCACACTACCGCCTCCAAATTATAATTAAACCCAAAGTTACTCCTCTGTTTCTCCCTCCTTTTTTCCTATTTTCTTCCTAGTTTCACTTTTCATTTGAACTATATAATGTTAAAAACCTTCCAAATCCTAGCCATTTCTGTTTCCTAGTTTCAGGCCATTTCCCTTGCGCAGACAACAGCCGTTTCTGCAGTCATGATCCTCTAAGAGTCTTTACAAACATAGCCCCTGCCCGTGAAGGGAAGATCTCAACCACATGGGAGGGGAATCTCCCCTACCCTCCACCCATCCAACGGGCGGGGAATCTGTATGCAAAGACCCTAAAAACCCCTTCACAACATTCCCCATCCTGTTAAGTGTGCTAGCTATAATAAATCACTCAGAATTATTACCAAATCTCCCCAAAATTAGGGTTTTCTTCAATGAAACCATTTAAAATGTTACCATAAAAACAGATTATGTCAAACTTTTCAGAAAGTTTGTCCTGGAATGCTCTTACAAATAAGTAAGGTACTTCAAGTTAAAGACATCCATTGGAAATGTACCACGAAGACCATTTTCAAATATGTACCTGCATTCAATAGAAGAATCAGTTTGCATTCGATGGAGTTAGTTTTCTATCTCCACATTACAGTCAGTGTATCCTTGCCCAAAAGAAAGTGATTATACACTAACTTACATCTGAACGACGTGACATGTTGAGCCATTGTTGTAGGTACAAACGCATTTCACATAGCCAACAAAAATACTCTGTCCTTTGGACCCACATGGATCATTGCTGAATGTCCAGCTATCAATGCTATATTTCTGAGATAGATTTTTCAAAACTTCAACTGCAAGAAAAAGTAAACAAAAGAAACAACGGCTTGATTACATTTCTTCATAAGATTTATCTTTTTTTCAAGATTATACATAGTATTTTAGGGATAGATATCATGCACGTCTAGCAAGTGTAGCTAGGAGGTTCAAACTCAGATCCTGAAAGGTAAACACCTTTGCCACTTAACTCCCGGCCCACAGAACTCATTGCCTTTACCTTTACAGACTAAAATTCAACAAACTTGAAGGATACAATTCTCAAATATCTTTACCGACTTAGATCAGAGTCAAAGACCACCTTTGCCTGATGTTATTGGTTATGGTGTTATCATACCTACTAGGAGGGACAGAAGTTGGGTATCTTGAATATCTATGCACCTAATGTGAGGGGAGAGAGGGTGGCCCTCTCGGACACCATCAGAGAACTCCTTCCCCATGTTGATGATTGGATTATTGGAGGAGACTTCAACATGGTTGAGCAGCCCTTCGACAAAAGGGTAGTCGTGAGGATAGAATACACCCTTTGGAGGGAGCCTCCTGGGAGATTCATACTCTATCACAAACAGGTGCGTGGTTATACACAATTTAGTACTGAAATCATAAGATTATTATCCTTTGATCACTGCCATATCACACATACATAGCCATAACAATTGATTATACAATTTGGAACTACTGAAAAGAAATGATAATGCACTAGGGACCAGAAGATGGGCTGGTCCGCACCCCCCCCCCTGAAGGACATGTATTGCCTTAAGAGAGTAAAAATTTCACATGTACATAAAACGGGTGGCTTAGCCCAGCCATACACCACCATTTCTTCCAAAATGATTGAACATGAAAACAATTCACAAAAACTATACTTGCCCACAAGTAGCCAAGCTACAAGCTAGCAATATGGTACCCAGCACCCTTCACCAAGATTGCCTAGCAATCCCGATTTCTGCAAATGTAGCTTAGCTTCAATAAAATCAACCACCTAGTGGCTGAAAATGAGCCTTAGGAGAATGCCCAGCACTTCCCAAGCATAGAAATAGTAGCAACTGGAGCCAAGATGATTCTTCCACAGCTTCAATATTTGGAAATAGTCTTCTTCTTCTTCTTCTAGCTTGAATGGAGACTTTTAATTCTGAAAATCAGAATTCAGCCAGCTTCTTAGTGTTTTGGAGAGAGAAAAACACTATGGTATGGCTCATTTTGAAGACAAACTGGTTTTAGCTTCTTAGTGTTTTGTTCCTTACACTCCTCAGCAGAATGGAGTTGTGGAATAGAAGAACCGGACCGTCAAAGAGATGGCTCGTGCTTTGTTGCATCATGCAGGTCTCCCTCCTACTTTCTGGGGTGAAGTTGTGGCTACCTTAGTTTATCTCATTAACCACTCTCTCACAAAAGTGGTTGAGGGGATGGGACACCCATGTGTATCTTCTAAAGAAGGCTCTTTATGGTCTCAAACAAGCACCCCGTGCCTGGTATCAGAAGATTGATGCCTTCTTGTTATCCCTTGGATTTGAGAGGGCACATGCTGACAGCAATCTCTATGCACTTCTTTCTGATGGAGATATCTATGTCATTGTTTTGTATGTTGATGACCTCATTCTTTCTGGCTCAGATACTAGGTTGGTCACACGGGTTCACTCAAAGCTTTCAGAGACATTTGAGATGACTGATCTTGACCATCTACATTATTTTCTTGGGCTGGAGGTTTGGCAGAAAGATGATTGTATCTTCATTTCTCAGCAGAAGTATGTGAAGAAGCTTCTCTCACTTTATGAGTTGTCAGATTGTACACCTCTCTCTTGTCCCATGGATCCCAATGCCAAGTTATCCAAGGAGGATGATACACCCTTGGTGGATTCACAGAGTACCGGCAGATTGTTGGCTCATTGCTTTACCTTGCCAACACCCATCCAGACATCTCCTATCCTATGAGTGTCCTCAGCCAATTCTCATCAGCCACTCGAAGGTCTCATTGGCAGGCAGCTTTGACAGTTCTTCATTATCTTCGAGGTACTTCATATTATGGCATCACCTACTCCAGTGGTGTTGATCTGGTTGGTTTCACAGATTCTGCTTGGGCAGGCTGCATTGATACTCGGAGGTCTACATCTAGATATTGCTTCATGCTTGGTACTGGATTGGTTTCTTGGAAGTCTCAAAAGCAAAGGGCTGTTTATGCTTCTTCCATCGAGGAAGAGTATAAATCCTACCTTCTCTCCTCCACTGAGGCACTTCGGATTCATCAGATTCTAGAGCATTTGTGCTGTGCCGACACTTCCCGGTTACTATCTTCTCGGATTCTCAGAGTGCTATTGCTCTAGCTCAGAATCCTGTGACACAAGGACGATCCAAGCATATTGATGTAATATGCGGAAGCTTCGGAGAAGAATCGGTAACTTCAATACTCAGAATTCAGCACTCTTTTCGCGACGGAAATTAACGCACAAACTGAAAGGAGAAGTGCAGAAAATAGAGAGAAAGAAAGAAAGAAAGACAGATATATTAACGTCTACGAGAGGCCAAAGTCGGCCTATGAGACAAAAAATAATAATACAACTGTGTTCTTCCGGTCATCGGAAGAAAAGAAACAAAAGAAAAAGTGTGCATGTGTCTGGATACAACTGTGAATCATCATGGAGCGGTGGAGCCCATATACAAACAATATAAGGGGGGTGGGGATGTGGAGAGGTGGAGAGGACACGGTATTGGGTCCCAATTACCCTCTATAGGGCCCCCACCACGGATGGTGTATTTGCTTTATTAGAATGATGAGAAATCTGAAAGAAAATACAACAATCTTGGACCTTTTCTTGGCTGGGAATACCCTTCCCTTGACCTGAATCCTTCACCCCTTTGCTTAGCACCCTCTTGGCTTTGTCTAGCCTCTTATGCTTGAGCTCTTGGTGGAGAATGAGATGAATGAATGGGATTGTGGGCAATGCTATTTATACTACCCAATCATGAGCAGTCGGCCAGTACTACAGCAGTCGGCCAGCATTAAATGCTCCTTCGACCAGAAAATACAGCAATAAATACTATTAAATGCTGCGCATCACTTTGTTGCTTGCGCACATGGGAAATAGGGCTGGGCACTTAGGCGCCTGCTGCAGGCTGGGCACTGAATGCCCCCTGTTTTGGAGGCTGGGCAGCCTGTATGGGCTGCCCCATACTTGCCTTAAACCTCTCCAAGAGCTAGATAAGCAGTCAGCTACCCTTGGCCTGCCCCTAGGGCTGTCCTACAGCCCCCCCATGGCCTACCCATGGCTGGTGGGTACAGTTAGGGCCTTCCTGGCCCTCATGGGGGTGGTTTCACACCATGCCCATGCCCACACTTCGACTTGGGGTAGCCCCATGGGCTGGCCCCTTGTCCTAAACACTAACTACTCAGTGATCTAGCATCCGGTACCATACCAGATACACGGAATCACTGACATCATTCCAGAGGGAGACTCACAACGCGGACTGGCACTGTTTCATGTGCAGGACAGTGCATACCTGACCTTAGACTCCTCTGCAGGACAATGCACACCTGACCTTGGACATCTGAGATGGATCCCTGGCTAACTCTGGGCTCACATGGGACCAGTTCACCATCCCAGGTCCTGCACCTTCTGTACAGAAATGTCTACGTGGCATCCAAGTGCAGGATGCACGTGACATCCCCTTCTGCTTAACTTGACGGAAGCTGCATAGCCTCCAAATAATCCGTCAATAACGCCGGATAGTCTTTGAAGAACTCTTTGTCGAGTCATACCGCTTCATGGGTTCCTCGGTCCTGAAACTTCGTGAGGAACTGTCGTAGTCTTCGGCCTGAGCCATGCTTGAAACGGTACAGAAGGATCTGTTCTAGAACCATAACTTCTGCTTCATCCACAATGTCTAGTTCCGCTTCGTCTTTGACCTCTGAAGGGGGTGGACCTGCATATGGCTTTAACCAACTGACATGAAATACATCGTGCATAGTCCAACTCGGAGGTAGCTTTAACTGCATAGACACCTCATTAATCTTTTTCCGGATAAGAAAAGGTCCGAAGCTCCTGAAAGACAACTTTGGGCATCGCTTGCCCACCTACTTCAATCTTTGCTTCATTATCCGAAGATAAACCCAATCCCCTTCCGAAAACTTCATATCCCTTCGGTCTTTATTGGCCTGTCGAGTGCAGGCCTCTTGTACTTTAGCCAATCTGTCTTTTACTGACTCTAAGATGTCCTGGTAAGACTCCGTCACTCTGTTCGCCTCCGGTACTGAAGACGAAGTCCTGGTTAACAACGACTGGAAAGGTCTTCCAAACGCTGCCTCATATGGAGTCCTACCAATAGCTAAAGAAAAAGAGTCATTCAAAACAGCTTGAACTAAAGGCAAATACGATTCCCACTCCTTGCTGATCGTGGACATAACACTTCAGCACATCAAAGGCCAACTGGTTGTATATCTTTGTCTGGCCATCTGTCTGTGGGTGGAATGCACTGGAAAAATTCAGCTTAGTACCAAAATTATCAAACAATGCCCTCCAAAAATGACTGGTAAACTTGGCATCTCAGTCTGACACTATGGCTCTAAGAATCCCGCCAATCGGGTACCAATGCCAAATGAATAACTGGGCAACATCCTCGGCGGTCACATTGGCCCTACAAGGAATAAGCATAACAAATTTGCTAAACCTATCAACAATAGTTAAGCGCACTGCGTATCATGCTTACTCGGACTGGGAGGCAAATTCGTGACAAAGTCCATGGAAATGTCTTGGAAAGGACCCTCGGGAATTGGCAAGGGCTGTAACAACCCTATCTTCTTTCCACGAGGAGCTTTCACCTTTTGACAAATGTCACAGCGTTGTACATATGTAAACACATCACGCCTCATCTTTGGCCAATAGTATTGCCGTTCTAATTTCTCCAGAGTCGAATTCATGCCCCTATGACCACCTGTAATGGCGTCATGGGCATCATTGAGAAGAGCTGCCCTGAATGATTTCATGACACATAGTCGGCCTTTGTAGAAAAGCCAACCATCGCATATTAGAAAATGGCATGGTCCTGTGGCATCCAATGCCTGTTCCCACTGCGTACCGAATTTCTCGGAATCCGCGTACCTATGCTTCATGTCCTCTAGTCTTGTACCAACAAGATCAAGTCTAGTGGTCTGAATCGTAGACACTTGTCCCTTCCTGCTCAAAGCATCGGCCACTGGATTGGCCTTTCCTGGAAGGTACTCAATCATACCACCGAACTGCTGGAATATATGACTCCAGCGGTGTTGTCGATCACTCCACTGTGCACTTGGCATTGTCTGAATCCAGCGTAATGCCTGATGGTCAATGCGAACCTCGAAGTCACGGCCATACAGGAAGTGTTTCCAATGTTTCAAGGCCTGTATTACTGCTAGGAGTTCACGATCATAAACTGAGTAGTTCTTCTCGACGAGCAGTAACTTACGAGAAATGTAAGCTACTGGATGACCATTCTGTTGTAAAACACCTCCAATTGCGATGTTACTCGCACCGGTGATCACCTGAAATGGATCGCCCACGAGGCAAGTGCTAAACAAGGCGCTTCTGACGCATCTTTTGCCTTCTTGTCTTCACTCCCTTTAGCAGATCGGTGAGATCTGCCGAGAGGTCAGAAAACTTGTCGATGTGGGTGGAATATGCCTGGCATATACCCACAAATGATCTAATGTCATAGGTTGTCTGAGGTACTTCCCAATTGACAATCTCGGCCACTTTAGCCGGATCAAGTCGAACGCCTTCAGCACTAATTATATATCGCAAGTAATGCACCTGGAACAGATAAAATTCTGACTTCTTTTCATTGACGTAGAGCACGTTGCTTTCCAGCAACTTAAGGACTTTCTCCACATCAATGTCATGCTGCTCAACCGTAGCTGAAAATATGAGTATGTCGTCCAGAAATATAAACACACTTTCCAATGAAATCCCGGAAAACACGCATCATCATGCGGTTAAATGTAGCTGGGGCGCTCGTCAAGCCAAATGGCATGACCACAAATTCATAGTGGGCCCGTTCTGTACGGAAGGCTGTCTTGGGGATGTCCGCCTCCACAATGCCCCCTGTTTTGGAGGCTAGGCAACCTGTATGGGCTGCCCCATACTTGCCTTAAACCTCTCCAAGAGCTAGATAAGCAGTCAGCTACCCCTGGCCTGCCCCTGGGGCTATCCTACAGGCCCCCAATGGCCTACCCATGGCTGGTGGGTACAGTCAGGGCCTTCCTGGCCCTCATGGGGGTGGTTTCACACCATCCCCATGCCCACACTTCGACTTGGGGTAGCCCCATGGGCTGGCCCCTTGTCCTAAACACTAACTACTCAGTGATCTGGCATCCGGTACCATACCAGATACATGGAATCACTGACATCATTCCAGAGGGAGACTCACAGCGCGGACTGGCACTGTTTCATGTGCAGGACAGTGCACACCTGACCTTAGACTCCTCTGCAGGACAATGCACACCTGACCTCGGACATTTGAGATGGATCCCTGGCTGACTCTGGGCTCACATGGGACCAGTTCACCATCCCAAGTCCTACACCTTCTGTACAGAAATGTCTACGTGGCATCCAAGTGCGGGATGCACGTGACAATTGAAGTGTGTTATCATTTCGTGGGCGGATGGATCGAGTTAGGACTTCTTCGACTGGCCTACTATTCTACCAAGGACAATGTGGCTGATCTCTTCACCAAACCACTTCCGAGAGCTACGTTGGAGGTGTTACTTCAGCATGCCCCTTTGGCGCTGAAGAGGAGGTGTTGGATTATATATCATCCCGAGAGGATCTACTGCATCATTTTTCATGCTTGTACTGGCGATTTATGACGCCTTGCATATGCATATTTATTTAGGCATTTTTCCCAGCTTTTTATGCCGTTTATAGCATTTTTATGCTACAGTCACCCGCCCAGCTCTCATGAGGAGTATATAAGGGTTGTCCCCCTTTCCCCTCATTCCATCTCATTATTTTGCATCCACTTGAGGTCATTAGCAGCGATAGACCTTGGGAGAGCATTGCCATGGATTTTATATTTGATCTTCCACGTACACAAACTGAAAATGATGGCATTTGGACTATCATATGCAGGTTCAGTAAGCAGGCTCATTTCATTCCCGTGCGTAAGAGGATCAAAGTTGATCATATGGTGAAGTTGTTCATGGCGAACATCTTCAAGTATCATGGCTTGCCTACGTCTATCATTAGTGACCGTGATCCACGGATGACGAGTTTATTCTGGAGGGTTGTTTGTTGACAACATGGGAACAACTCTCAAGTTTTCATCTTCGTTTCATCCACAAACAAATGGTCAATCGGAAGAGGCTAACTCTACAGTGTTAGATCTTCTTAAGTGTTATGTGTCAGAGCACAAGCAACAATGTGAAAAGTATCTTCCTTTGGTGGAGTTTGCATATAACAACACCGTTCATACCTCGACGGGCAAGGCGGCTTTTGAGATTGTGGAAGGAGGAAAGAAGGTACCACCCATTTTGCACACAAAGGATAAGATCTTTGAGGCTGATTAGTATGTGGAGAATATGGATGAAGCTTATCGGAGAGTTAAGTTGGCACTCCAGAAAACTCAGCAAAAACAAAAGAAAGCAGCAGACTGTCACAGACGTGCTTTGGAGTTTGCATTGGGTGATTGGGTTCTTTTGCGATTTGAAAAGGCTAGGCTCAAGAAGATGAAGGATAAAGAGCGCTTATTCCCTAAGTTGAGCATGC
This sequence comes from Cibotium barometz, assembly GCF_041138505.1. Classification (NCBI taxonomy): domain Eukaryota; kingdom Viridiplantae; phylum Streptophyta; class Polypodiopsida; order Cyatheales; family Cibotiaceae; genus Cibotium; species Cibotium barometz. The sequence goes on from NC_141084.1 coordinate 49,520,063, forward strand.
GCTATTATGGACCTTTTCACGTATTGGAAAAGATTGGTGAGGTGGCCTATCGTTTGAAGCTACCAGATCACTGGAGGATTCACAATGCATTTCACGTGAGTCTCCTTAGACCTTTCCGTGGGGATGTGCCTGAGGATGTATCAGATGAGGCTCAGCCGGAAGTTGAGGAACTTGATGAGGTTCTTATTCCAGAGCAGATACTGGCACATAAGGAAAGAAAGATACGAAGTCAAGTTTCCCGTCGCTATCTTGTGAAGTTCAAGAACTATTCACCGATGGATGCGAAGTGGATGGAGGAAGGTGACTTAACAGATTCACCTCAGGTTTTGCAGCTTTATCTCGATACCTTTGAGTTGAAGCCGACTCTTGTTATGGCTCATTCAGGTTCAGCAGAGCATGGGTTTGGAGCATTGCCTGCATGGTTAGTTAGTACGAAAGGTACGATACGGTACGGTACGATAAAATACGGTACTAATTAGTACCTTAAAATTTTTTGAGGTACGGTACGATATTAGTACGTTTTTAAAAAAAAATACTTCCTAAACTTAAAAATTGTAGACAAGAAGTTACAAAATAGTAGAACCATGAACATAATGTCATCATGCCATTAGAGTACAAAATTGCTACAAAAGGATAGGCCAAAAACTCATGGCATGGGCGACCGCCAACATGCGTACATACATGATACTACATACTACAATACATCATCGATGGGCTAGAAGGAGATAGATGCCCAATGCCTAGATAGCTATAACATATCAAAAGTCTACATCATCACCAACATCTGCATGATCATCAACATGATCACTACTAGAGTGTCCATCAAGAGAGTTCTCTGAAGAGGACTCTTCGAAGGTGGATGAGACACTCTGGGGATCATTCTCGCTAAGTAGGTTGCCATCATCATCAAACAAGGGCTCTCTAGGCAGTGGGGTATCATCATGAGGGGGCAATGGAATATCATCATGAAGGCGGGGATTGGAGCTCGAGGATCCCCGCCTCACATATGTGCGAAGGCCACCCTTTGCCGATGCCGAAGGCAGAGGCCTATGAACTCCAACTGCTCGGCCCCGTCCATGCTGACTCCTGGTGCTGCGAGTATCTGCTACCACAAGCTCACTATAGAGCTCCATGAAGATTGCCTCCTCCTCCTCATCAGGCAATATGATCGCTTGCCTAATATGGCAATGGCAAGTGCACACGCTCCTGACAAACAGCTTCCTATAGGCTGCAAAGGGCGATGAATGGCTCTCTAGAAGACTGAAATTGCTCCACGCAACAACAACAACAACCCCCCCCCCCCCCCAAAAAAAAAAAAACGTACGGTATCATACGAATCTGTACGGTACCGTACGGTACGGCAGGTACGTACGGTTTCAGTCGTGCGACGTACGGAACTAACCCTGATTGCCTGATGCTCAAGAGGGGGGTAGCACCTCCACTCCCTTGATACAGATAGGCTCAAATGACATCTAGAGGTCGCTTGGTGCAGTTTTTGTCTCACCCGAAGGTACTGATGGCTGGCAGTACATCTGTTTATGGGACTTCTATGATATATGTGTACTAGTCACATTGGATGTTGTGGTTGTGTATGGTTCACAGTGGTATACAACTTGGACTATTACTACACCATTGGTTTGTAGTGAATGTTGTTACATATGCATAGCTTAGAGAGATTGGGACGCTGATCTTGCCATATTGTATATTTCACTTTAGATATTTTGCTATATCACCAAATTGCAATCGAGGACGCTTGCCATTTTTCAAGAGGGGGGTATGTCATGACCTTGTGAAAATGGAACAGCACAAGTGTGGGCATGGTGGTTGCTGAGCAAAATAAATATTAAATGATTCATATTTGGGGTGCCCGAACAAAGAGAATGATGTGTGGACATCTTCAGATGTGAAGGGGGACCAAGAACATTAATATTTTAAATGTTCTAGCCATGGGTGGCCCCTAGGCCTACGTGGCCCTTAGGAACTTTAATAAACATTAAAGTAAGGGCCTTAGGATATTTTTGGAGGGAGGAAACTCCACTTTTGGTACACGCCTCTCTCATCTCTCTCCTCTCTCTCTCTCTTGCTTTTTGGGAGGCGTGCAAGAAAACCTACGTGGAGGAGAAGAGAGCCTGGTCGACTAGCTGCGTTGAGAAGTGTGGGCTGCGTGCTGGTTTTGCTGTGAAGAGTGCAGGCTGTACTGAATACAGGCCGTACAGACCACGTGGCTGCAGGCCGTACAGTCAGGCGGCTGCACTACTATTGGTTACTGACAACAGGCTGAAAACAGTACAGACAGTACTGTACGAACAAAGCAAGTGGCTGCAGTTCCGTACAGCCAGTACAGGCGGCGTTTGCTGTACGACAGCAGGTACAGTCTGCTGGGCATCATCCGGTTCAGGCGACGCAGGCGACCAGAGTCCAGACAGGCAGATTCAGGCGACTGTAGGTACAGTCCGTTCAGTCCTGTACAGACAGGTTGGACATACATGTTTATTCTCCTAGCTGGCTTTGTTGTACTCAGTTTTACATCTCATTGAATTTGAATAAAGAAATACCGAAAGGAGCGCCAAGCTTTGGGGCCAACAGGTGTCGATTTCATTTCAGTTTTGGGGCATTCTAGCTCCAGTTAAATTTGTTATTTATTTGGACTACAAGTGGAAGGGTGACTGCTAGTCTACCGCACTTTGGTTTCTACCAGAGGCCGGTTTTAGGAATCTTCACCCTCTCGGTCTTTCGCTTGGGACACTGCCTCCAATAGTGGCCTTTCTCGCCACAATCATTACAGGTCCTCTCTAGTTTCTCGCGGTCAGTAATGGACTTCTTCTCAGAAGACTTCTCCGACGAAGCCTTCCCTTTGCCTGTGTTACGGCCTTTCGACCGTTGGCCAGTTAAGGCCTCCGAACCTCCACCCTAAGGAGGGTTCGTGAATCGTTCCTCCTGGTCCAGGACCATGGGCACAAGCTCCTCCCAAGTGATGGTGCTGAGCCTGCCACCACTGGTAATCAAAGACGAGTAAAATGCTGAGTACGAAGAGGACAAATGTGACAGCAACGTTATGGCCATGTCCTCTGACGATATCTCCTTCCCAACCTGAAGAACTTCTTGCAGAAGAGCCTGGAGCTTGTTAATATGCTCCCGCATCGTCGACGACTTTGCAGGGCTCATAACCCGCATCTGTACTTCCAAGGAAAGCCTCTTCATGGGCGATAACCTATTGTAAAGAGAGGCCAAATGCTGCCATATACCTCTGGCCAGCGTCATATGCTTTACATGATTGATTAGCTGCAGTGTGCAGTTGAGAAAGATAAACGAACGAACCCTGGCGTTGACACGATCCCACATCTGTGTCTGAGCCTCCCGGTCCTTTCGGATTGACGGTAACTCCCCTTCCTCTACTTCCGGCCGTGGAACCCCAACAACGATGAAATCAGTGAGGTCGTAAGACTCCAGAACAGATTCCATCATAGCCTTCCATATGTCGTAGTTGCTCCCGTCCAACTGACGGTCCACCGGGAACATGGGGAGTGTCGGGATCTTCACATGCCTCTCGGCCATCTCAAATAGATCTGCCATTGCGGGGATGTACTCTGAAAAGGGTGGGTGGGTGGGAACAAAGAAGAACTAATACCTGCAAGTGGCTGTCCAGCAAATCAGCCCGCCGTCCTCTTGCTTCTCCTCTTCCCAAACAGTCCACCAATCAGCCACACAACAGTCCCCCTCTTGCTCACACAAATCCCAAGAACTATCTAGAGCCTAGGCTCTGATACCATGTCGAAATACGCAGCAGAGATGATGACCAGATCTGGGAACACGAGCAAAACGCATGCAAAAAAAATACAGCACAAGAGAGAGAGATATAGGCGTGTAACTCTGCTCTATATACACAAGAAGATCCCGGAGTATGATACAAGAATGGCATGGGGGCTGCCTATATATATGCCCCCCCATAAGCAGTCGGCCTGCTGTAGGGCAGCCGACTGGACACAAGAATCATCCACGACTGAATAATCACAGTCGGCCAGCATCAGAAGAGTCCCACGACTCATGCAGTGCAATCGGCCATGTCACAGATGCAGTCGGCCAAGCTCAAGGTCCTCCTGCCACTACTAGACTGCCTCCCATGCCACAGAAAAATGGAAAAAATAGGGGAAAAATGCAGAGAGTGGGAAAAAATGATAAAACACCTCATAAGGGCGGGCATACCCACAACAAAGGCCCTGGTGTATAAAAATAGACAGGAGATGACTTCTAACATTGAGCTCATTTGAACTCTAAGGCCTCAGATCCGGGCTCCCCGCATACTCTGTTTTCTGCATACAAAACAAAGGATTAATTTGCTAATCAGTGCTAATCATTGTATTTTGGTGCAATTGAGGGTTTAAATTAACCATTAGGTATCTGATACAGATCTCTATAACTTCAGATTGCAATTCGGAGATGGTTTGATACCCCAACTATTCCATACAAATTGGTTACCCTTGATTTAATTTAATTTCTGGTGATTTTATGCTGATAAATCTGTTGTAATCATCTCTTAAACACCAGATTGAGTTGTAAAAGGGTAGACACTGCCCTTGAATCTTGAAATTGGATCAAGAGGTAAGACCCCCTTCACATCATCATGAGTACAGCACAAGAGATAGCCAAATTTAATGGGGAGCAGTTTTACACATGGCAAACAAAAACCATGTATCTACTCATGAGGAAAAATTTGTGGGGACTAGTTGAGGGAAGATATGAATGCCCAGAGGTGAGAGGGGAATATGAGTGGAAGAGCAGGCACATCCAAAAAGAGATTACCTGGTGAACCGCAATTGCCACCGTCGTGAGGATCTTTTCAATGGCCGAGCTCGTAACCCTTGAGGTCTCCAAGCTTTACAACTCCTTGAGAAGCAATTCCACTGCGCCTCTCGAGAGCGTTGTTGTCACACTGCCGCGTTGCACTATGAGTGCTTGTCCCTCCTCTCACCTCACTTCACTCACACACACTCACTAGCATGCATTAGGGAGAGAGATTAGCAAGAGCAAGACTCAATTGCACAATGGGAGAGTATGTTGTATTATCAGAGATATTCACTTATATACATGGCCATAAGTGTTCACACTCACTTAAACTGTGGCCGGTCGGGCATTTTAGGCTCATAAGAAGCCTAATGCTATTACAATGACTACTCTCATAATATATTTATTGCACTCAGTTTAAATGATGAAATCATTCATCACATCACAGGGATACAATGGGCTAAAGATGCATGGGATGAACTCAATAAATTATTTGGCACACAAGCTAAAAATTCAAAGATAAATCTGTTAATGCAATTCTACAAATTGGATATGAAGAAAAGTGAACCTTTAATCACACACTTGAACAGATATAAAAGCATTAAGCAACAACTCGCAGCTATTGGCAAAAAGGTAGAAGATGATGAGACACTAGCACTGCTTCTGAAGAGTGTGGACAAAGGTGAATATGAAAATATTGTAGCAACACTAAAGAATGTACCTGAATTGAAGCTACACGAGATAGAAGGAGCTCTACTAGAGCAAGAGAGCAGAGGCAAAGAGAAGAAATGGCTCGACTCAACAGCAGGAAAAGAAAAAGCATTCTTCACCCGAGGAGGATTCTCTCGAGGACGAGGATGAGGAAGAGGCAGAGTAGGAGGAAGGACCTTCACTTGCCACAACTGTGGAAAGCCACGACACATGGCATGAGACTGCTACAGCAAACCCAGTGGAGAAGGAACGACATCGGCAAACTTCATGGAGACTCCTAAGGAAGAGGAGTCGGATCATCTTTTCTGAGAAAGAAAGAAAGAAAGAAAGATATATTAACGTCTACGAGAGGCCAAAGTCGGCCTATGAGACAAAAAATAATACAACTGTGTTCTTCCGGTCATCGGAAGAAAAGAAAGAAAAGAAAAAGTGTGCATGTGTCTGGATACAACTGTGAATCATCATGGATCGGTGGAGCCCATATACAAACAATATAAGGGGGGGTGGGGATGTGGATGGAGAGAGAGAGAGAGAGAAACCCCACAACCCAATGTAACCTGCCCCAACAGAGTAAAACCACCTATGAGCCACCGATGATGTAGGCCATGTGGTAGATATATGTGTGAGCACTTTAGTCAAGGTCACGGGCACTTGTAGTAGCCTTGGACACATAGAGAGAGAGAGTGTCAAGAACTATGAGTTTAGGGACTTGAGACACTGGTCGCGGACTATGAAGTAGTAAGAGGGAAACTTGGTATAGAGTGCAGGTGTGCTAGGAGTATTCACTTGAGGGGAGGTGTTGAAATATACAAGTGAATAGGGTGTGTGCGGGAACAAGCCCTTGGCTAGAGGCTGTAAAAGAGAATCAGTAAATGTGAGAGAACCTGTGAAAAGGTGAGAAGAATCTACTGGGAGAGAATAAAGGGTAGCATGAGAAGATTTAAGAAGTGTGGAGATATTCTGGGAGAGGTGGAGAGAATCAAGCAAAAGAGGTGGAGTGAATCAAGGAGAAATCAATGGGATTAGATGCTTGGATGTAAACTCTATAAATTGAGGCATTGGCCTAATGAGAACTTGCTGGTTTTTTATTAACCATGCCTACATTAAGCTATTAGTTAATTATTTACTAATCACGTCTTAATTTTCATCTAATCACTTTGTTAATGATGTTGATTCTAGCATTTGATCCACCATAGCTCATCACGTTGCTATAATTTTAACATCAAAGAACGAGGCAAAGATGTAATGAAATCCATTACGATACTTTCCCAATGTTCATTTGGTACTTAAAGTGGTTGTAGAAGACCAGCTGGAGCTTGTCTATTGGCTTTCATTTGCTGACAAGAGAAACACGTTGTAACAAACTTTATAACATTTTGCTTCATTTGAGGCCAATAATAAGAAGCTGTCAGCAACCGATATGTCTTGTTGATACCAAGGTGAGCTGCATAAGGAACCTCACGATGTTCCTTCACCAAGATTTTACGCATACTTGTGTTATGAGAAACACAGATGCGATCCTGATAATATATATATATATATATATATATATATATATACATACCTAGATGAATCCAAGAACATGCCCAAATTCACCTTTTAAAAATATGCATGTTATATACTCATGGTAGTCAACCCACAAGACTATATAACTATCAACTCCATTATGCATAGTATGGACTAGATACTACATCTCCACTAACGTCATCAGTGCCCAATAGTAGGTGTAGAACTATGTATCAAGATATGCTCTCTCTCTCTCTCACACACACACACACATAAGAGCATATATTCACACAAAGCCCTTCGTACTGAGTTTTTGTCAAACCTCCAGAGATGCAAGGCAGACTCAGCCATAATGAAGCCTAGTACTAAGGGAAGTAGCAAATAAAAAGAACTAGTACAACAAATAAGTAGTTGACAGTTAATAATCCGTTGACGAGAGAATAAGCTGCATAAATCTTCAAATCAGAAGGACTAGACTGCGGAGTCGTAATCACTCGAAAAGCATTTGCAAAATCTCAATCGTCTGCATAATGATCCACAAAAGTTGCTGGAATGTCGACTTGGACTGTAGAAATTGCCATTGCTAAGACCTGAGGCATTCTGCTAAGAGCATCGGCCACCACATTAGAAAGACCAGGAACATAGTCAATAGTCATATGGAAGTTTGCCAAATACTCCACCCCTGCCTTGTCGTGCATTCATAACCAATTGTGTTAAAATATATTATCAAAGGCGTGAGAAGTATCATATGCCATCGGAAAGCAGGTGCTAATTTTAAAACCTCTGTCAAAGGTGCTGCAATTTCTAAAAACTTAAAGACCTTCGTATGATAAAAATTGGCAAGACACAAGAACGATCTGACATCATGAATATCTTGCAGTGTCGGCCAATCCTGAATAACTTGTATCTTCTTAGGATCAACGGAATGCCATCAGCTGAAATGATGTGTCCAAGGTACTCTAGTGATGTCTTGAAAAATTCATTTTTCTCTAGATTGACAAAAAGTGCATTCGCGTAAAACCTGAAAAACTTGATGCAAGTGCTTTTTGTGCTCATTGATTGAAGCACTAATCGTCCGGATAAATAATCACGAACTTGTCCAAAAATGGTCGAAAAAGGCCATTCATGAGACTCATAAAAGTTGCTGGGACATTGGTTAACCCGAAAGGCATGACCAAATACTCATAATGTCCGTACTTCGTGCGGAAGGCAATCTTGTGTTCATCACCTTCACGAATCTGATGATATCCTGACTTTAGATCAATCTTGGAAAATACCTTGGCGTGAAGCAACTGATCAAATAATTCATCAATCCGAGGAAGAGGATATTTATTCTCAATAGTGAGTTTGTTGAGGGCACGATGATCAATGCAAAGTCACATTGACTTATCTTTCTTTTTTACGAGCAAACTGGTGCACCAAAAGGACTCTTACTGGGACGAATATGACCTTTGTCCAAGAGCTCCATTAACTGGCATTGAATTTCTTGGGATTCTACAGAAGAGACTCGATATGGAGCACGAGTCGGTGGCGAATTGCTAGGAAGTAAATCAATCGAATGATCTACTAGGCGTCGAGAAGGCAAAACTGGGGGTAGTTCCGTAGGAAACAGATCCAAGTGTGGGGCAAAGAAGGGTTGGGCCAAATATGCCACCTTGGAATTTTGGTCAGGCACCATCTCCTTTTTGTAGAGTAAACCACTAAGAGTGTCGAAGAACAACCGGCCTTTTGAACCCACCGCTTTGCCTATAGTGCGGACAAGGTTGGTGTGGAGGGTTGATCGCGAACACCTTGGAGATTGATGTCCCTACCATCTTTGACAAACTGTAAGGTGTGGCTACGAAAACTGATGAGCGGATCATACTGATGTAACCATTGCTGACCCAAGATCATATCGTATCGAGATGAAGGCATAACCTCAAATTCCATCTTATCGCAATATTGGTGAATGCGGAAGGAAAGTCGAGGAGCCATAGTGTTGCAATTAAAACCCGATCCGTTTGCCAACTCGATCTCGTAAGTGTGGGGGCTGCGAATAGTGTGTATCTTCAATAGTTGCACCATCGTGGTAGCCACAAAATTGTGAGAACAGCCGATGTCAATTAAAACTGTGATAGGACAGTCGGAAATTGAGCCAGGCAATGTCAACACTTAAGTGGACACAGAGGCTGGAATTTTAGAGGCATCTTGTGTTTTTGCCACTAAAGTAATTACGCAAGCCTGTGCGTGTTGGGATATAACCATAACACGTTTGCCTTTAGAATTATCTGAAGGCTAAACCTGAGACTTGTCTTCCGAGGTGGAAGGTTCCACATTGGAGTTCTGTCGAATACTGGAACGTTTGGGGTACTCAAACCGATGGTGGCTTCGTGAACAAATGGTGCATAGGCCTGTCTTCTGTTGGCCTGTAGAGGAAGACTCCTTTGGGTTGTGGGTTTGGTCGCGTCCAGAGTCTCATCCACGGTCTGATTCGCGTGGTTGATAAGACTGTTGGTGCCATGGCCGGTATGGGGATGACCCATCTTGTTGTCGAGGCTTCTGGAATGACTGCTGCTGAGAATTGGGTCGAGGTTAAGAACCGCCAAACGAAGATTTGGAACCCTCACGAACAAATTTATTACCATTTCCGAGAGTAGAAGAGACTGGGCAACCTTGTGATAAAGATCCCCGAGGTGTGAATGTGACATCGGCTATGCGTTCGGCATAGCGAATTGCAACTGCTAGATCAACTAGATCGTATTTGTGAAGGTCCATGCGCAACGTGGGGGTTAAGTCCCTCGACAAAAGCATGTAGCTTGGCTTATGGGGACAATGTTGAAATCTCCAGTACCAAGCTGGTAAAATGCGAGATATAAGAGGCCAATGAGCCGGTTTGGGTCAAATGGCATACGCATGATCGTGCTTAAAAATCCACATTGGCAGGTATGACCTGTTTACGGATGACACGCTCGAATTTCTCCCACGCTAACGGTCTTCCCATCAGACAGTCATCGTTGCCACCATTAAAATGCATTGTCTTTCAACAAAGACGCGGCGAAGGTAATCTTTTTTGCATCTATGAGGTCCATGGACTCAAAGTACAAGCAGAGTTTGTACAACCATTGGTGAAGGATTTGCTTATTGCGATGACCAGAAAAGGACTCAAGGAGTTTAATGTCTAATTTCTTAATTTTTGATGCTTGTAATAAACGATAAATAACCTTTAGGTCATCGGCTTCCACCTCTAGGAGTAAAATGTCAGCGTTGTCGATTGAAGCCGTCGAACTTGCAGGTTGAGAATGTCTGGACTGCATCTGCTGCATCTGCAATGTGAGAGTCTCCAAAGTCTTCTGGAATTGACTCTGCATAGCTGCTATCCAGGTCTGCATCTCCTGCTGCCAACGAGTAAGAACGGGCTCGTCTTCCAGGATCGGTTCATCTGCCATGGTAGGAGATGGGCCTTGGTTGCTCTGCTGCAACCCTTGTTGGCACTGTTGTGCCCTAGTAAGAACCATCTGTTGTAACACAACTCCGATCACGATGTTACTCATATCGGTGATTACTAAAACAGCTCGTCCCACGAGGCAAGCGGTAGGCAAGGCGCTTCTGACAAAGCCACCTTAAGATTCTTGAATGCCTCCAATGCTCGTGGAGTCATTCAGATCCCCTACCTCATAGTCACAAGGGACGGGGGACGGTGACGGCGGGGAACGGGGGTGGGGATGGCCATAAGTAGGGAACGGGGACGGGGGAGGGAACGGCACTCAAAAAATACTTTTTTTTTAAATTTTTCTACTCTACACTTATTCTACTTTGGAAGTACATCAAAATGAGCACAAATTTACACTAAAATGGTAAGCTTTTGAGTCATATTAATAATTAAGTAGATACAAAATGAGCCAGGACTAAGCCTTAAGGAGGCAAAATACATGGACGGACTCAAATGAGTCAATGACAAAAAAGTGTTGAAGACTAGAGGCTAGAGGCTAGAGCTAAGTAGTAAGGCCCATGAATCATGATCCATGATTGATCATCCATGTGAAGTGCTCGCCTCATGGTCATGGGTAGCTTGTGCCAAAGAATCATCAAGCTCATCCTCACTCTCATCCTCACTGGCATGCTGCTCCTGCACCTCATCCTCTTGTTGCTCTTCTTGTTGACTCATCTCCCACTCGGTGAAGGAATCTGCCTTCTTGGTCACGCTCTTGCAAAGCATTCGCAAGTTCGCGCTGACGAAGACAAGGTCATTGGCACGCTCTACCCCGAGTCGATTCCTCTTCCTAGAGGCAATGTGGCTGTAGGTACTGGTCCATCCAAACCAAAGTCCTCCCACCATAGAGCAGCACCAACTTTGGAGCAGTCAACCTGTGCATCATGACAGCCATAGGAGCCATGAAATGACCTGTACATCGAAAGCTGGTCCCTGATTGTATATTCCTGACTCAAATCAGACTTTCACTAGACCTAATTCGGATACATGGAAGTAAGACTGAAATCAGAAATACACATGTGGATGACAGAAATGAGTCCGAATGCCATTACAGAGCACAGACGGAACTCCTTAATTCATCATATCCAAAACACAATAGTGCGGCTGATTAAAAGCCCGCATCAGTTACAAGTAGTTATAACCGCATTCCTTCATCGGAATGTCCCCAAAACATAATGAAAGTCCGACTAAGGTATTTTGCAAAAAGACTTACAAAAAGGAATTGCTAAACTTGAAAACTAAAACAAAGTAAAGTAATCTATGGTACTGTAAGTAGAGCCCTAACACTGGCACAGCCCAGTGAACTGAGCCTGACCAGGCGGACCCGTTTCCCATAATCCCTTGATCCGTAAACTAGATAGGCAAAGAATCTTGCAAAGATAAAACAAAATCAGCATAAATGTCATCAAAACATCCTCCTCTTTGAAATCTTGCATATCTACTGACTTTTCATTTGCAACATAATCCTCCATTGATTTCTGACTAATCTGTTGCACTGCTGCATCTTTACTGATCTGACTTCCTACCTTGACATTGAAAACATGCTTCCTCCACATTTTGAAAATTGGACCATACTCCCTTGTCAAACAGAATGAAAGAAACATGACTGTCAAATCAGATAACACTTCCAGAACACTTAAAAATTCTGCATCATAATTCTGCCTTGAATCTGATCTAATCCTCCACACCTTTTGTGACATAGTCAGATTTGTAAAACTTGCTTCACATCCATCAAATATCTGCACTTGACATCCTCCAAGTTGAATACTATCAAAACAACCTTTGTCAAATAAATCTGAACCCAAATCTGCCAAATAGTCAACTTGATCACCAACTTTCTTCATGACCCTTGACAACTTTTACAACTTCCCTCATAAGAGTTTGACATTCCGTTTGAATCCTCCAGCGATCAAAATCAGTCTCAATCAACTTGTGTAGGTTTATTTGGCCATGTGCTATGAAAATGTGACACCAATATGCAAGAAACGTGTATTAATACACACAGAACAACTTCGCTCTAAAATCTGAAAATTCCATAAAAATCAGGCAAATAATCCACATATAATCCGCTAGGATCCGCTGAACCTGTTTAGATGCAACCTGATCTACAAACCATATAAATTGATCATTATGCACCCTGTAATGCAATCTTCTTTGACCAATTTGCAACTCCAAAACATGAATATCTGAATTTTGACAATCTGCCATCATCATCTGTATTTTAGAATTTGTCATCCACATCTGACAATCCATTTTGCACAAATTCACCTCCATTCTATCATCAACTTGAAAGCACACATCATTCAACAAAAATATATTTGAATTGACAACAACTTTTCCTACATCCATTTTAGAATGCACATCCATCAAACTTAAGCTTAAAATTTCATCAGCCCGCATTTCAGGCATCATATGTTGATCCCCCAAATGTGTCAAACCTGCTTTGTACTCTTTAACAACTTGCTCTTGACAATCCTCCTACTCAATTTGATCCATAAGACCTGTATTTGATTCAAACCGAAAATCAATCCACTTGTTCAAATTCTTTGCAACTGAAACATCTCCTTGCTGAATATCAACCTGTGCCATCAAAATATGTCCTTCAAAACATTCAGAGTCAAAATTCTGATTTCCCTGATCATCCACAATATCACTTATATTAGTCGAAAAATCTGCTTGAATCTGCCAACTATCAAAATTAGCATCTGGAAACTCCTCTGGTATTCCTGCAACACCTGAAATGTGATCATAATAATTATCTGCAACAACCATGCTTTGATGTACAAGAATGGATTTTACTCTTGTTCTGCCATATTCCTCTGAAATACACCTGCTTGCTGGAAATTCCTCCCACTGGTTTTTTAAATTTGCTAAACGGAGAGCCACAAATGCAGTATCGGGATCCGCAAAGTTCATTTAATTGGCTGCTTAAAATTGATTGAAATATTTTAAATTGATAATATTATAATTTCTCCTTGAAAATTTTGCCATAAAAAGTTACCTTCTGGCTGCAAAGCAGATTCAGTCTGCAAATCAGAAAAACTGTCAAACTGTGTTGTCAAACTGCACTGTCAAAATCTGCCATACTGCCAAAATCCGCCATGATCCTCCTTGCTATGAACCTTGCCGCCTTACTACTGATCTTACAAAATAAGAATATGAAGGCTATTGTGAATTCTCCAGAATGTATTACCATTCAACATCTAACTTCCAAGAAATCGTAACATCCTATCAAATCCCTAGATATGATTCTCCTTCTGCCTATCAAATCCCGAAACTGATGAATCCAGACCTTCTTCTTGATGATGGAGATAATATCGAAGGTCAGAGAAATTTTGATTGAAGAAGATTTCTGCATAAGCATTTACTTCCTCCTCATCTGTTACCCAGTTTCGGAAATCATATAGCAACCCATCCATATAGAAAAAATCCTCTTATCCCCGAAAAACGCTAGGTTTGTTCCTAATCTACCCTTTTCAAAGTAGAAACCCGCAGGATCGCCAGTATATATTCCTGACTCACATCAAACTTTCACTAGACCTAATTCGGATACATGGAAGTAAGACTGAAATCAGAAATACACATGTGGATGACAGAAATGAGTCCGAATGCCATTACAGAGCGCAGACGGAACTCCTTAATTCATCATATCCAAAACACAATAGTGCGGCTGATTAAAAGCCCGCATCAGTTACAAGTAGTTATAACCGCATTCCTTCATCGGAATGTCCCCAAAACATAATGAAAGTCCGACTAAGGTATTTTGCAAAAAGACTTACAAAAAGGAATTGCTAAACTTGAAAACTAAAACAAAGTAAAGTAATCTATGATACTGTAAGTAGAGCCCTAACACTGATCTTGCGCCTAACCGATGCATCAGGCACAAGACGATCCAAGATGATCCTCCATCCAGCGCTCACCTCCCGGTCGCTCTCCTGCTTGTTGCCTTGGAATTCTGGGTCCACCACATAAGCTCCTGCATGCAATGGAGAGTAGTAGGAAATCCACCTTCCTAGACACAAGGCATGGATCTCCTCGTATCTGTCTTCGTCAGGCACAAAGTCTTTCAACTTCTCTATCATGCGATCCATGGCCTCGTAGACCTTGCCTATGCATGGTTGCAACAATCCTCAATAGGTGGACTATGGGCCTCACCGTAGCATCTGTGGTCTTCACGCGCTCCCACCAAGAGGCGTCATCCGCCCGTAGCCTACACTCTTGGCCAGTGTTTGTATGGGACTCTTGCATGGCGACAAACTCGTCGTTAAGGAAAAGCCCCCTCAAAGCACCGCTACAATCCTTCAACCGGCCCAACATGAGAAAGTTGTAGGCAAACCGGGTGTCGGAATATTTGAGGAGAGAGAGACAGGACCTCTTGTTGAACTCATGCCGAAGTCTTTGGTGGTTGAGGACAAAGGAGACCATGGTGTTGGCCTCCTCAATCAGCGGGTTGATCCATGGTAATGCCCCGATGTCCTTGAGGAGGTTGTTTAGGCAATGAGCCATACAAAAGGACACCGTGACATGTCCATACATACCTTGGAGAATAGCTCCCAATACCGCCGCCCTATTGGAAGGCTCCCCATCCGCAACAAAGCCCACTACATGCTCGAGGCCAACTATCTCCATGGTGGTAGTGTTAGAAGTCATCTCCTGTCTATATTTATACACCAGGGCCTCTGTTGTGGGTGTGCCTGCTGATTCATCATCATCGGGGTTCCACGGCCGGAAGCAGAGGAAGGGGAGTTACTGTCAATGAGGAAGGACCGAGAGGCACACGCACACATGTGGGATCGTGTCAACGCCAGGGTCCGGTCATTTATTTTCCTCAACTGCACACCACAAGTGATCAATCATGTAAAGCACATGACGCTGGCGAGAGGCATATGGGAGCACTTGGCTTCTCTTTATAACAGGGTATCACCCATGAAACAGATCTCCTTGGAAGTGCAGATGCGGGTTATGAACCCTACAAAGTCCTTGACGATGTGGGAACACATTAACAAGCTGCAGGCCCTTCAGCAAGAACTCCTCCAAGCTGGGAAAGAGATATCATCTGAAGACATGGCCATCACTTTTCTGTCCCACTTGCCTGCTCAGTATTCTGCTTTCTACTCCTCGTTGATTACGAGTGGCAGGCTCAGGAGTCAGCACCATTACCTAGGAGGAGCTTGTGCCAATGGTCTTGGACCAAGAGGAACGTTTCACGAACCCTCCTCACAGCGGCGGTTTGGAGGCCTTAACTGGCCAACGTTCGAAGGGCCGGAATAACAACAAGGGCAAAGGGAAGGCTTCACCGGAGAAGTCTTCTGAGAAGAAGCCTGACTCAGAACGAGAGAAGCTGAAGGCCGAAAGATTCTGCAATGATTGTGGCAAGAAAGGCCACTATTGGAGGAAGTGTCCTAGGCGGACAGGGAAGAGTGCTGATTCCTCAGCCTCAACTGCAAAGACTCCGGCATTTGTGCACTTAGAGATGATGGACTCCGACGCTTCATCATCTTCGAGCGAGGAGGCAGTTGGCTTCACCGCGAAGGATACCCGGGAATGGATTCTTGACAGTGGTGCTTCCAGGCACATGACTCCATCCCGTGACTTCTTTCTGGATCTGAACCGGCAGTCAGGTCGCATCTTTATTGGCGACAACTCCACTATTCCGATACATAGTGAGGGCCGGATGGAGATTATTCCCGACGGAAAGGGGGGCAAGCATGCTTCCCGTGTTCTTTATGTCCCTGCTCTAGGTTTTCATCTTCTGTCAGTGCATGAAGTATGCAAGACTGGCTTTCGGGTGGAATTTGAGGAGCATTCAGTTGCTCTACGGGACCGTAAGACTGGCCAGGTTGTTTGGGAAGGCGGTGTGGAGAATGGTATCTACAAGCTCTCTGCACTCTCCTCGTTGACAGGTTCTCAGGTCGGAGATTTGTGGCACTTTCGTTTTGGCCACTTAAATGTGGATGCATTGAGGCGAGCTTTCCGAGACCAAATGGTGGTTGGCTTGCCAGATGTTGGTAGTAGGCAAGGGCGCTGCAGTTCTTGCATATGTGGTAAGCAGCACAGGGAATCCTTTCCGAAGCAGGCTTCTAGGTGGGCTTCAAAACCATTGGAGTTGATTCACACTGACTTGTGTGGACCTCAGCAGACACCATCTTTGGGAGGATCTCTCTACTTTATGCTGCTTGTTGATGATTGTACCAGATTCACGTGGGTCTACTTTCTTTCCCAGAAGGACCAAGCTTTTGCACGGTTCAAGGATTGGCACGTGATGGTGGAGAAAGAGTCTGGATTTCAGGTCGAGACTCTCAGGGCTGATAAAGGAGGTGAATTCTCCTCGACTGTATTTCTCAGATTTTGTGCAGATCATGGCGTCAAAAGGGAACTGGCCAATACAGATCGCCTTCGGAGAATGGAGTTGTAACGCAAGAACAGGACTATGGTCGAGATGGCGAGGACCATGCTGGAGCATCGTGATCTTCCTCGTCCACTTTGGGGAGAGGCTGTGGCAATGGCTGTCCATACCCTCAACCGATCTCCGACGACTTCAGTACCCCATATGACTCCACTTGCGGCATACTTTGGTAGGAAACCTGATGTCTCGCACTTGCGTGTCTTTGGGAGTGACGCGTATGTACATATTCCGAAGAAGCAGAGGGGAAAGCTTGACTCCAAGTCCCGCAAGCTTGTATTTGTGGGGTATAATTCTCTTTCCAAGTAATAAAAATTGTATGATCCAGACAGGAACGAAATTGTTGTCAGCCGGGATGTGGTTTTTGACGAGCATGTTCCAGTATCCACTGTCGAGGAGCCGCCACTTCTTGGAGATCCAGAGGAGTCTGATGATGATTCCCAGACCATCGTTCCAGTTGATCAACCTCAATCAGTACAGGAGGTTGAGCCCGCAGCTGGAGTAGAGCCCCCGCGACCACAGGAGGCTCCACGATCTATTCGAGTACCTAGGGTGGTTGTTAGACACCCTTCGGGAGTCGGGTGTCACGGAGTTACCCTCCGAGTGGACCACAGAGGACGGCCCTCGAAGATCACACAGAGTCTGAGATAAAAGCAATACAACGGAGCTTCTTCAGGTGAACTATGCTTTGATGTCTCGTATTATGCGGGTTAAAGAGCCCACTTCCGTAAAGGAAGCCCTTTCACAGGATACTTGGAGGAAAGCCATGCAGGTGGAGCTTGATGCCATCGAGAAGAACAACACTTGGGAGTTGGTACCGAGGCCGTCGAAGCGGTCAGTCATTGGTGTCAAATGGGTCTTTAAGACCAAATATGCGTCTGATGGGTCGGTGGACAAACACAAAGCCAGACTTGTGGCTAAAGGTTATGCTCAGCGGCGGCCAGGCATCGACTACAAGGATACCTTTGCACCGACAGCACGGATGTCCACGATTCGGACCGTTCTTGCCCCTGCTTCTTATCAGAGGTGGCCCGTGTATCAAATGGATGTAAAATCTGTGTTCCTTAATGGTGACCTACAGGAGGAGGTGTATGTTGAGCAGCCTCCAGGCTTTATTGTTCCAGGATCTGAAGGGATGGTTTACAGGTTACGTAAGGCCTTGTATGGTCTTAAGCAGGCACCCAAGGCTTGGAATCAGAAGATTGACTCCTTCTTTGTTCGGACTGGATTTCAGAGATCGGTTGCAGATCCAAACCTATGTCTCTTTCGAGAACGCGGCATGGTCACGATTATCATCCTTTATGTGGATGATCTCATTCTCACTGGCGGTCATGTGGAGCACATTGGAGTGACGAAGGCTGTCCTGTCAAAGGAGTTTGAGATGACCGACTTAGGCTTACTCCACTTCTTTTTGGGATTGGAGATCTGGCAGACCCAGAGGGGGTTTTTCGTCTCTCAACAGCGGTATGTTCATGAGTTGCTTGAGGCCTTTGGGATGGTTTAACCGTTACTGATCCTTGTGACCCAATTGATGCCTCGCAGTACCGGAAGTTGGTTGGTTCATTGATCTGGTTGCTGAACACCAGATTGGACTTGAGCTTCTCCGTGGGGCTGTTGAGCTGTTTTATGCAGACGCCATTGAAGTCTCATTGGGACGCAGGATTGCGGATCTTGCGGTATCTACAGAGTACGAAGGATCTAGGACTCTTTTACACAGGAGGGAATGAAGTCAGGCTCCAAGGTTGGAGTGACTCGGATTGGGGAGGAGATCCAGACACGAGGAGATCTACTTCAGGATACAGTTTTACCCTTGGCTCAAGAGCAGTTTCTTGGAGCAGCAAGAGGCAGCCAACTATTGCCCTCTCTTCGATAGAGGCAGAGTACCAGGCTGCTTGTGGTGCTGCTTGTGAGGTTGTGTGGCTGCGGAGGCTGCTAGGCAAGATTGGGTTTCCATAGAAGGAGCCCACAGTCATCCATTGCGATAACCAGAGTTGTATAGCTATTGCTCAGAACCCGGTCTTCCATGCCCGGACCAAGCACATAGAGATACAGTATCACTTTGTACGTGAGAAGATCTTGGCTGGTGACATCTTGCTACTTTATTGTTCGACGGAGGACAATGCGGCGGACCTCTTCACGAAGTCTCTACCTCAGGCTACGCTCAGGCGGCACTCCAACTCCCTTGGGTTGATTTCACAGCCAGGAGCTGCGAAGGGGTGTTAGAAGTCATCTCCTGTCTATATTTATACACCAGGGCCTCTGTTGTGGGTGTGCCTGCCCTGTATAGGTGTTTTATCATTTTTCCTCACTCCCCGTATTTTTTCCCTATCTTTTTCCAGATGCCAAATGTTGGCAGGAGCTTCTGGTGGCTGGCCGACTATCCATTCAGAAGTCGTGTGGCTGGCCGACTGCCCAATCACCAAGCGTGGAGTATTTACAACTGGCCGACTTGCTTTATGCAGTCGTGGAGGTGTTTACTGCTGGCCGACTGCTTCATGCAGTCGTGGAGAGCCACCAGCGCTGGCCGACTGCATGCATGGGGCATATAAATAGGCCCCATGCCCCCCACCACTTATTCATTCAGTATTTTGCGGGATCTTGTGTATAGAGAAGAGTTTACACACCTATTTCTCTATGTCTCTTGTGCTGTCTATTTTCTGCATTCTACTTGCTCTTGTCAACCCAAGTTTGGTTATCATTTCCACTGCATATTCTGACAGGTAGCCCACTCTGCCGCAAGCACATCCGCGCTTTTCCCAGTGCCGGATACATCATGAGATGAGATGAAGTACATCTCTCCGCCGGAATATGCAACCACGCTGTGAATACTCCTCTTGCGGGTGTCACTCCATCCATCCACAATGAGGGAGACTCCGTTCCTCTCCCATTGCCGCTTTGTGTTGTCGGCCCCGCTTGCTCTACAATGCGCTTCTCCTTCTCGAGCAATGTAGTGCGCAAGCTCTCGGATAAGGGGGGCGTATAGGTTGAGCCATACTCCCCAATCTTCTTAACCATGACCTTGAAGTATTCCGACCTATTCAAGAAAGTAATTTACTAATGAGAAGGGGACTAGGATGATGAAAACATGAATGATGAATTGGCAATGATCGATTGCACTTACCTAGCCACTTGTTGAAAGGCAATGTGGTCGTGGAAGAAGACGCGGGCCAGCGCCATATCCACCTCCTCCTTCAACTTGGGGTTCCAATTCTCCCCAAGTGTAGATTGTCATCGTGGGCCACGTAATGGTTGAAAGGCCGTGGAGATGGAGGGTGCCGACGTCGTGGATGGAGTAACATTCCGACTTGATGGTGAAGGTGATGGTGTGCATGATCCCGATCCACCACATGACTCCATTGTAAAGGCTTGAGTTCCTCTCCCCATCGTCGCAGGATCCACGGCCACTCGTGGTGTCCTTGTCGCTTCGACCGCCTCATAGACGCTAAGCTTGTCAAGAAGTTCCCGTCTCTTCTCGGGCATGACATTCGTGCAAAACCTCACCTCATGCCCACTCTCATGCAAGAGGTGGGCTCGCACTTTGTCGGCGCCACCCGTTCGCCGGTACGGGCAAAGCTTGCATACCCATGGCCGAGAACCGCCTCCATGAGCGGATGGGGTGTAGTTAACCTCCTCCCACCATGTCCATCCCGTTGTCCTTCTACGGGAACCCCCAGCAGGTGAGGAGGATGCCATGGTTGAAGATGGCTCGACTCTTGAGCCTTGAGGAATGAGAGAGAGAGAGAGAGAGGCCTAGAGCCTAGAGGCTTGGAAGTTGGAAGACTCAAGACTCAAGAGGCTTGAGGGAGAGAGAGAGAGAGAGAGAGAAAGAAAGAAAGAAAGAAAGATATATTAACGTCTACGAGAGGCCAAAGTCGGCCTATGAGACAAAAAATAATACAACTGTGTTCTTCCGATCATCGGAAGAAAAGAAAGAAAAGAAAAAGTGTGCATGTGTCTGGATACAACTGTGAATCATCATGGATCGGTGGAGCCCATATACAAACAATATAAGGGGGGGTGGGGATGTGGATGGAGTGCTAAGGCAAGATGCATCTCTATATGCTAAAGGGGTAGTACAAGCATGCTATGCAGATCTATGTCTAACTCCATCCAGTGCCATAAGAGGGATATAAGATATCATACATCGCCGATGCTGAGGCTGTGAATGGCGTGAACATGTACCCTGAGTCTGAATGAAAGCGAGCTAGCTCTCCTGTGTCTCCATCTGGTGTCTCATTCGGATAGCTGCTATCTCTCGGTGACGGAGTCGGGGTGCTCTATGTCCAGTCTCTCTAGGTCTCCTCCTGGCTCTCAATTCCTCTGCTCTCTGTGCGGTCACCCCACGTGGTACATCAGCTGGCACTGGCATAGCTCTCTGGAAGAAATCTGTGAGCTGGGACTGTCTCCCACCCCTAGTGGGAGCGGGTGTCTGGAGGAGTCTCTCTCGAGAACTATGAAGCTCTAGTAGTAGTCTGCCAAGCTGTCGCTGGTCCGAGGCCTCCATCAACTGAAATAGTGAAGAGTGCTCCTCAAACAATCCTGCATATCTATCTCTGACCCCCTGGTGGGCTCTACATCTACATACAAAGTGATCCTCAGTCTCCACCTCCTCGCGGCACAATCTGCATATCCGCTCAGCTCTGGGAACCCGTGTCACTCTCCCAGCCTCTATCTCTAGCTGATGTGATGAGACTCGTAGCTGTCCAATAGCAACGCGAGAGCTGTGTGGCATGTATACATGTACGGCGGTCGATGTATAAACCCATCCCCTGAGATGCTCATAAAGTGGTCTCTGTAATACATCATCTTCGGTGGTAGTGGGCTCTCTGGTGATGTCCATGTCTCCTGTATGTAGTGCTGCCATATGTCCTGTCTCATCACTCTGTTCCTCTCATTGAGAGAGAGGTAACCCCGTGGAGTAGACTGATCATACTGAAAAGGTGGCAACCGCTCAATGTCTATCCCATGATGTGAGAACCACTGTAGCATCTGTGCATACCAAGATCCAGTGTGTCCAGCCTCGGCCAGCTGTCTAGATGCCTCAAAAGCTCGACGGGATAATCTCTCCGTGGGCATCTCCCTCATCCTGTATATAAAGGAGATCGTCTGGAACAATGCCTCCACTGCCATAGGTGGTGCAGCAAACTCAGCTCGAAGAATGTCGTGCGGGACAAATGGTTTGCTGCGTATCATCCTCGAGAGCATCAAGATCTGTGGTCTCTCCAGCTGTACCCATGTGGAGGCTGCAAGCCCTGGTGCCCAAACCGCTGCTGCATACATCAAGGCTGATGTCACTAATGTATCAAAGAGCCACCGCTTCGTGCGGGGTTCCTGAAAATGTGCCTGATGACACTGACGCTCAAGGCCAGCAAGAGCTGCATACCCCCGGGTCACTCTGTCTCTCGGACTGCCTAAGCCATGGAGAAGCGCCCAGCTGAGCTAGTAAATGTGATGCCAAGGTAAACATAAGAGCTCACCACCTCGACCTGCCCTCCTGCTAATGTGAGAGTAGTGTGGCTCCTGACTGCGGGTGAAGTGTGGAAGATCATAACCTTGGTTTTCCCAAGGTTCACTGTGAGCCCCTGCTGTGCGCAGAAGTCATCAAGAGCCACAAGGTGTCTTTGAAGCCCAACTTGCGTATCGGATACCAAGACGATGTCATCAGCATAAAGCATAACATGGACACTAATACCTGATAGCTCAACCCCAGAGCCTCCTCCCTGTGTGATGTAATCGACCACCTCATCAATATAGAGCCCAAAGAGCGTGGGGGAGAGCGGGCACCCCTGCTTCACACCAATGGTGCTAGCAACTGTGTCGGACAAGCCTCCACTTCGTATTCTCCTAATCTTGCATAGTTTTGTTGGTGTACCGTGTTAACTTCTATGTTCTCCCAAAGGAGACACACTACGGCATCGGACTCTTCCAAAGACCTGCTCATATAGCCTGTATATGCCCCACATCATGTCTAAAGGTATGCATAGTGTCTGTAGTCGCCGAAAGAGGCGCTCTCTGGGCACAGTATCAAATGCCTTGCGGAAATCCACAAAGCAACAATAGAGCCGTTGCCTCCGTGCCTTGGCCTGATCAATCAGGCACCTCAATGTAAAAATGTGGTCGATGGTCGAGAAGGCTCGACGGAAGCCTGCCTAGCCTGCTGCTCTCAATCCCCCAACCTCTGCATGAGTGCTCAGCTCTGCCTCCAAAACTGCCCCGTATAGTTTGGCCAATATATGGCCAATCATGATGGTCCTATAGTTCCCGGGGTCTAGTACATCTCCCGCTTTATGGATCGGCACAATAGTGTGCATCGTCCACTCAGCCGGAAACCCCTCTGACAGAGCTCTATTGAAGAGATGAGCAAGAAATGGTGCCAATGTATCAATAGCATAGATGAGATGCTCTCCCTGTAATCCTGTATGATCTATCGCCCGTCCATGTTGGAGTCGGCATATGGCCCTCCTAACCATAGGTGGGGTGAAGAAGGTGGAGACTGTGGAGCATGGCTCTGTGGGCTATGGTATAGGGGGCTGTGCAGGCACATCATAAAGTCTCTCTGCATATGTCTGCCAGGTCTGAGGATCGGCAATAGGTGTGGGAGGACGGGGCTCTCTGAGTCTCCTCCAAGCAGCAGCAGCATCTCTGCTCATGAGCATGTGATGTGTCCCAGTACTGAGCCTCCTCATAAGCTCGCCGCTTACGGCGGGTGAGAGTATGCATCCTCCTGCCTGCCTGCCTCTGGGTGATCTCCTCGCGAGCCCTCTGCACTCGGAGACTGCGGCGGTAAAGGTTTCTGCACTCATCATCATACCATCGGTTCTGGGGCATGCTCCCAAATGTAGGTGGCCGTCCTCTGTCTGTGGTATGGGAAACTCCTCGCGGCTACGGAGTGCAGTACATGTGAGAGCTGGGAGGTGAGCATGGCCATGGGTGCCGATGGATCTAAGGCAAATAGCTGATCATGAACATGATAGTCGTACACCTCGGCTAGGTCCTGAGTGAAGTGAAAAATAGTGCGTGGTGGCTGTATGATGGGTGGGTGGGTCTCCAGTAAGCTCCTAAAAGTGAGGGATAGGTATGTATGATCCGCCCCAGTGGGCCATGGTGGTACGGTGAAGTGAGACACCATATCTGCTGCCTCCGGGGATCCCATCACATAATCCACTGTACTACTGCCGCCTCCCACTGGAAAGCAAGTCAACCCACCTGAATCTGGCCACTGAGTCATCCCGTTATAAATAACGAGATGGTGTCGGGCCCCAAGCTCCAGCAAATGTTGCCCATATCCAGTGCTGTCAGCTCCTCCATCAGCGGAGATCCGAGTGGTCCCTGTATCCTCTGTAGCTAGCGGCTCTAGTCTCAAGGGACCACTCGGATCTCCGCTGATGGAGGAGATAGGGAGAGAGAGAGAGTCTAGATAGTAGGGCGGCGGCCCGCGGGCCTTGTGTGAGAGGCTTGGAACTTGGAAGTTGGAAGCTAGAAGAAGCTTGAAAGCTTGAAAGTTGTGTGTGCTTGTAGCCTTGTAGAGGCTTGTTCTTATATAGATAGGCAAGAGAGAGAGAGAGGGCCAAGCCTCAAAGGCTCAAGGGCCAAGGCCCAAGCCATAAACGGCAAGCGGCGACTACAACGGCTAGAAACGGCGACTGCAACGGCTAGAAACGGCAAGCGTAACGGCAAAGAAACGCGCAACAGCTCCCTACCGTCCCCCCACAGAGCCGTCCCCCACCGGCATCCCCGTCCCCATCCCCTGTGAGTGACGCTTCTTAGGGGACGTCCGTCCGTCCCCGCTTTTTCAAACTTCGCTTCTAGAGGGGGATACATGCCTTCTGCCAGTGTGCCAGTGTGGGACCCTGGTATCCTTTGTCTTCAACTCGTCTTCATTCATGGTCCCTTTTTGGCTTGAGAGGGGATGTGTGAAAACATGCCAAGAATGGCATTTTACCAACCCAAAAAAGATACTTTTTAGATATTTTATGCCGTGCTGACGGCCGATAGCCTTATCTAGGCCGACCAGCAGCCCAACATATATATATAGGGCACACTATTATTGACCACTTGCGTACACAGTTCTGAGCGCACCATTCAGCTCGCACACGCCAGATTGAGAGCAGTTTCAGGGCCCACCTTAGCAGAGTCATCAGCGCACATCACCTTCCATTCTGAGCGCCACATCTCCTGCAAATTACTTGGCAGTGCCCAGTTCTCTGCTGTGTACCTGCACCTTGTTAATCGCCTACAGCTCTAATCCCTATACATGAAGCACACCACAGGACAGCAGCCCATTCTCTGCTCATTCGAAATCGACTTGGGGCAGCAGCCCTCTCTACTCATCATCACCGATTGACATCGGGCCAGCAGCCCTCTCTACTCTTCATGTAACGGCAGCACACCATCTGCCCGGGACAGCAGCCCTCTCTGCTCTATAAATCTGTGTTTCTCTTGCAGTCCACTCATCTGCAAATTTGTGTTTGTTTGCATCACCTCACCTTCGGAGAGCCATTGCCTCACATTGACACGCGTGGCCTTCGACACCTAGACCGAGCTACCTGCTTCGACTCCATCTTCGCATCTACGTCGTTCTCTCTTTGGGTTGCCACACCGGAGCCTCACACTCAGGCCTCTTGTACTAGATTACATTCATCATTATACATACACTCATTCATTCATTTCATGTTGTGTTGATTTGCTATGATCTCTCGCACATTTGGTCCTTTCATCCTATGGCCCTCACACAAGGTAGTGAAAACCTCGAACAAATAGAATTCCGACTTCCTCTCATTGATGTAGAGCTCGTTGCTTTCCAACAACTTTAAGACTTTCTTCACATCAATGTCGTGCTACTCAACCGTAGCTGAAAATACCAGTATGTCGTCCAAAAATATGAACACACACAATCCAATTAAGTCCTTGAAAACCCGCATCACATGTGGTTGAATGTGTGGCTGGGGCGTTCCTCAAGCCAAAAGGCATGACCACAAATTCCTAGTGAGCCCATTCTGTACGGAAGCCTATCTTGGGAATGTCCCCCTCAACAATCCTCACCTCGTGATAGGTACCCACTCTTCAAATCGAGTTTCAAGAACACCTTGGTCTCATTCAGCCTCTCGAGAATGTAATCTATTCGAGACATCCGGAACCTACTCTTGATAGTCAGCTTATTGAGTGCATGATAATCGACACACAATCGGGAAGACCCATATTTCTTCCTGCTGACGAACAGGATTAGGGTTGCAAATGGCAACACACTAGGGCGTATGAAGCCAGGTTGCAACAGTTCTTGGAGTTGGCAGTCCAACTTCGGTGCCATTGCCTTGGACAAATGGTATGGAAACTTGCTCGAGGGATCTGAGCCTAGAAGGAGGTCTATCTTGTGGCCCTCCGATCTAGACGAGCGGATCTAGGAAGGGAGATTGTCCTGAAGGAAAATCTTCTAGAACTTTTCATGGAGAACTAGTACTTCTCTGAAGCCCGGGCCACCATCTGGGCAGTCTGGATATAAATCATCGCACATTGTGCACCTTTCCTGATTTCTCGTTTAGTTTGCAAATCACTTATGAGAGGAAAGTCTAGGATTCCTAGCTCACATTTAATGGTCACTAGGGCATTGGACACATTCCACATAATCCGAAAAGCATGCCTGTCCCAATCAATATCTAGCTGAAACTGGTGCAACCATTGAATTCCCAAAATTATGTCTACTCCTACAAGAGGGGCAACCATAAAATCTCACACAAACTCAATGCCCTGAATCACCAATTTAGCACCTCGAGCTTCAAACTTGATGCTCGTTGTCATTCCTGTGCTAAATCCCTCAACCTTTTTGTCCACCGAAGTCAGGACAAAACGGGCTCGCCGAGCCGCCTGTTTTGTGACCACATCCTCCGTGTTGCCGTTATCAAAAAAGACGACTCTAGCTACCTATGTAGTCAAAGGTCTTGAGCGATTCGTTGCGCTCATACTCCTGGTCATAGGCGCCTTTCTGCTTATCTTCGAGCTCCCAATTAACGATTGCACCAACCGAAGAACTAGGGACAGTCGATGGAGTCTGTGCTAGGCTCACCACGGAAGCCGTGGAGGCTAAGGTGGTCATCTGTGGAGTGGTAGTCTTCTTTGGATAATCCTTATAAGTGCGTCCTTTTGTGTGACAAAAGAAACACCTACCCTCCTCGTTGTACTGAGCTGTCTCCTCAGCACTTAGTTTCCCACCGGTCTTGCCTGCCTGAGCTTTTTGATGTGGAGTAAGCTTGGGCGCGTTGGTCAAGTTCTTGGATCCAAAGGCTCCCGTGCTCTGTCTCGAGAAAGACCCCATCTGGTTCTGGCCTTTCCCCACCCCCAAGGCGGGTGCCTTGGGAGTGGAAGACTAGAAAGTCTTGGGCTTTCCGCCGTTGTACTTCATTTCAACACTCTACGCAAGCGAGAGTGCATCTTATGGTGTTGAAAATGTGATCAAGATACATGTGTTTGATGGTCACATATAAATCTTTGTGGTAGATTACATCAAATTATAGGCTAAGGTCTAAGGTTCACATAAATATGGTTACTATGTGGTACCATGGTCAAGTAGGTCAACCCAAGCATTCATGGAACCCCTATTTGGTGGAGGGAACATGGAGTGGGCAAGGCAACTTCCTTGTAAACATCCTTGCCCTTGTGTTGTTGGTGTTGTGTCCCTTGAAGCTAGCACCATTGCCTAATCGGAGTAAAGTTCTACAGTAGGCAACAAGCTCGTGTCACTGCCGATTGCTCCACCTGTGTGTGGGGCCAACAATATTGTCTGCTCCATCACTGATCCCCAGAAGCCATGATGGAACCGAAAAACTTGGAAATCAGCAGGATACCCAAAACTAACTCTTCCCAAACCCTAATTATGCTCTCCTCATTCTATGGGCTCCTCCCTTATTAGGCACACAACACATGCAAGATGCTGGAACAAAAATTGCAGATATCATAGGCTCTGATAGCAACTGCAGAGTGCGTACGAAGTGTGAACAGAGATTCTCAATGCAGCAGAAGTCTAACAAGCACACAATCATACACAAATATTCCTACGCTAAACTTGTATTTATATGCAGTTTAAGTATCAACACTCTGATCTCAGCCCTAGTTGCACAAGATCCTGCTGGACAAATGCAAAGACTGGCTGCAGGTCCTTCTCTCTGCCCTTCTAACAGCCTGTGGACAGCAGCATGCAAGTGAAACTCACCATCTAAACGTGCAGCAAATTCCCTGCCGGCTGATGTGAAAAAAGCAAGTAGCATTCCAACATGGAATGTCGACTCCCAAAGCCCATGACAGCACATAATGGTGTTGGGGACCCATTCTACAGTTGGGCTCCTGTCGCCGCAGTTCACCCAACTAGCAGAATGGTGCCCTTCCACGGTCCACCCATTCTGTCCTCCAGTTAGCTTATTGAGAGCTCGTGTATCGTTCTATTGCAGTTTTATATGTGAAGGACTGAGGAACTACTTAGAGCATTTAATATTGTAAGATATTGATTGTAAGCTTAGGTGTACTTGTTTGAATGGACATAAACGGAGGAGGATCAGTAGAAAGGTGGAGGAGACCCGCTCAAAGGCCGATAAAGCACATCGAATTCTCAACCAACAAAGAAATAATGTATGGTAAGCAGCTTACGATCGACCGGGTCCGTGATGGCTTCAGAGTGTGTTGGTCGAAAGCTACTGCATGCGATGAGCACCGATATAAGAAGAAGAGCCGCAGAAGATGATGATGATGATGATGATGATGATGGCGGCATGGTGAGATGGCTTCCCATGTCGGGAAGCATGGAAGCCCGTGCTAATAGCTCATTCTGAGCGGAGACTGCGGAGTCCCTTCAGAGAATTGATGATGATGACAACGACGATGACGAGCCCATATCGGAAAGCATGCAATTCAATGCTAGTGGTAGAGTCCCGAGCGAGAGCGAGAGCGAGAGAGAGAGAGAGACTAGAGGAGACTCCACCGGCGAAGAAGCCAGTGCTAGTAGCAGAGTCCCTTGAACCTTCAAAGAAAAGATAAGAGGGCGGCTGGGCAAAAGTGGGTGAATGATGAGTCATGCTTGTCGGTGTTGATTTTGGGTCCATTGAACATTCTTTACTTTGCCCTTCACGAACCACTCTCATGAAGTCGCCTTATCCTGTTTTTTTTTAATGATTCTTTTTTTCAGAAAAAGGGACTTCTATTAAGTATGAAAAAATATACAAGAGGGAGATCTCAAACCAAACAAGGTGGAAATCTCAACCAGTCTGGTACGTTGTGCTGAACAAGGAACCATCTAAGTGGGGTGAAAAAGATGCCATAATCCCCTCTCTCATAAATTGGCCACACTTTCTCCTCCGAAGCCTTTGAACATGGCTGGTGGATTCTGGTCCAAGTGGCTATGAGAGTGTGAATGATATCACTCCAAATCCGGCAAATATACTGTGACTCATAAACCAAATTGCCCTCAATAGCCTCAGTGCATCTAGTGTTCCAAATGTGACAGGCTGTAGTACTGTCGACCTCTGTGTTGGGGAGACGTATCCTAACTTCAGCATTTCATGTAGACAACACTGCAGAGCTCCCTGACTGATCATAATGACCAAATGCATGGCGTTCCCTTGTACATGAGGTGTGGGCCTGACTATGTCAGCCAAATGATAGCATCAAAAGAAATGTAAGCATCCTTCCAAGGAGATGTGCTATCGGAGTCCAAATCAATCCAACACTCCCATAAGCAATGGTAAACGATCTTTGAAGCTCCTACACATCTCAGGCATACTGTGCTAACACCAACAACAAACCGATAGTCATAGGTTATGGACTGGATATATATAACAAACGAATGAGAGAAAGCACACCAAATCTGACTCACACTCACAAAGAAATATAAATCCATGAACAACCCCTTATGGGTTAAAGTTCATAGTGCTTATCATGTGTCATGTGTTATTCATGTTGCATGACATGCATAATGACATGACATGTCATTATTTACATGACATGTATCATGTTAACTTGGGGGCTTTCTTCTGCACAAGATTTCTTTATGGAGCACCTTATCAAAGAGGAGCAACATCTTCAACATACAAGTACAAGTTAAATGTTTAATGTTTTAGGATTTTGACTATGTGCACATGTACGGCCACGTCAGCTTTTGCAAAGTGCTTTAACACATGAAATAGAAGAACAAGATAGAGGGAAACCATAGCATATTCTGTTGAACAAGATAGTGTGCAATTTTCTTGAGAGTTGATGAAAGAGAGAAGGCATTACACCACGTATATCACACAGAGTTGAAAGGGTGGAGGCATTACGCCATGTATATCGCAAACATGACAACACTTGAAAGATAGCAAGAAGAAAAGCTGGTTGGTGGCAAGAACACCAAGAAGAGAAAGCTAAATAAAGGAGGATATATGTGTCCTCTTGTAAGAACACCAAGAAGAGAAAGCCAAATAAAGGAGGATATATGTGTCCCTATAAAAGTGCCACGACCACCTCGAAATGTCAGGCGTGATACCATAAGCCTCCCAATGAGGTCTAAGAGTAGGGACACTCTGAATGTGTTTCTCTACTTTTCATTGGGTTGATAGCATCCCTACACACCCATTCACCGAGGTCCCAATGCTAATAGGGCAATCACCATACAACCAAAGGCTCCAAGTATATGTGATTATCTATGGGGCAGGATCAATATAAAAGAAATTCCCTACTCTGCCAACTCTCATAGGACGCATCATTGGGCCCTTAGTGAAATCCTGCACATCGCATCTCTCCAAAAACCAGCCATCTTGTATAGAGGAAAAGACTGGTGAATAGTGCGGAAGCCCATAACCTAAAGAGGTACACATGTCCCAAAGAAAACTCCAAACCACTAGTGATGAGGCCCTTCCAAGAATGTCTCTATGATTCAGTGGTGGCTGGGTATGGTAGCATCAATCTACACAACCTCTGACTAGTGCCCCTTAATGTTATGTAAGCACCCCTCTCTGATCCTCTGTAAGGCTTCGAAGCATCTTCCAATCCAGCACTGTGGGGAAGAGAGTCTCCCAGCCAGCTCAATAAATATGTGTAGCTACCCCAAGAGGTATACCATACTCATCCAAGATCAAGTCATTCCACATAATGGGTTGCCTATTAGCCTCCTCGGCTAACCACGGAGGTATGTGGACCAAGAACCTCCTCATGCAATGCCAAGCCCGAAGAAGGGATCTAACCAAGGGGGAGGATGGGGGTCGATGCTCTGCCTTTGAGAAGATAAAAAACCAAAGTTGTATATCCAGTCACCTCCCCTAACTGGAGTACACCTTGTAACCTACTAAATGAGAAATTATTTCAATGGCTCAATGCCAAGAAGAAATCCTCTACAATCATCTTACAAAGCAATGCCTTCCACTGCACCTCTGAGTCTATGATGTTCCATCCCCTCTCTTGCTTGTGTAGGATAGTGGTTTCCCAAGCAACTATGGCCCTGGTGTGTACAGTACCATCTAAACCTGACCAAAGTAAGTTCTGAATGAGATGACGTAATTGGCTAATGCATTCCCTACAAAGAACCCAACAAGAAGTGATAAACCAAGCAGTGGTGAGTAGCACTTGGTTAACCACCAAGGCTCGAGATGCCAAATCAAGCTTCTTGCTACTCCAATGCTAAAGTTTGCTTTTAATGCTCATGAGCATAAGCACAAAGTGTTGTGTTGGATGTCAATGCCAACTTGGGAGCCCAAGCATCTGTCAGTGTATCAACTCTCAATCCAAGTGAAACCCACATCTGAACCCCAATCTGTGTGTAGAGAATCATTGATCTGAAATTCCACAGACTTGTGCCAATTAATGGTGGTTCATGCTACCAAACAAAAAACCTCCCAGGCTGTCCGAAAGGCACAAAGACATACATCTAAGGCCTCCAAAAGCATTGTAGTATCATTTTCCAGCTCCAAGTCTAATAAATCTTCCTCTATGCGAAGAGGCCATCGAGACTCTTGGGGTAGCCTAGATAAACTTGCTCATAGCCTTGGCTACTATCAAGTATAGTAAGGGAGCTAGGGAGCATCCCTGCTACATTGAGCGGGAAATATGAAACGTCCCTATGTACCAAAATTATGCTATGGGCCTCCCTATACAACCATCAAACCCGTCTTATCTAGTCCTGGGGAAACCCCATGCATGCCATCGTGCCTTCCAAGAAGTCTTAATCCACTCGTATCATATGCTTTTTCAAAGTCCAACTTGAGGATGGCAAGGGGTTGTCGGCTAGATTTAGCACACTCCACAGCTTCCCAAAATGAGAAGATGTTATCAAATATAATCCTTCCTTGGAGAATCTCATTTTTGTGTGTCGTGTGAATATCCTTTGAAGAACAGGTTGTAGCCTCATACTCAATACCTTAGCTAATATACTCAAGTAAATGGGCCTCCAATGCTTGATGTTGTTCTTATCCCCACCTTTTGGGATAAGGTGGATAATCCTTCTTGGAGAAACCCATTTTTTGTGTGTCAAGAGTAACCCTTTGAAGAATAGGTTGTAGCCTCATACTCAATGCCTTCACAAGATTTTATATGCTGATCCAAGTACATTGATGGACCCCGCTACTTGGTCCCCCATCTTTTGAGATAAGATGATAAGACCATCCACTAAGATTTTATATACAAATCCAAGTAAAGTGATGGACCCCGCTGCTTGGATGTTGGTCCCCCACCTTTTGAGATAAGGTGATAAGACCATCCGTGAGAAAGGGGGGCATCATACCTGTATGCCACATTGCTCTGTAAAGCAATAGTGATCTCAATCTCAATATGGTCCCAAAGCTAAATAAAAAAGGATGGAGAGAGACCATCATCATCCCCTTGGCATTTTCCATTTGAAAGACCCTACAATGCATGTTTCAGCTCATCTTTTGAGAAAGCAGCATCCAATAAGAGACATATATTGTATGGATATGCACTTCCAAACTTTTGCTACGCAATATCTCTCTACGAAGAGGGGGGCCTTGCAAAAAACAATACTTGATAAAAATTTGATGTAATACTCCCCACCTTATTTGGCTCAATTTGAATCTCTCCCTACGAGTCCCGCAAGTATCTCATACATTCCCTACTACGGGTAGGTCCATGTGCTGAGAAGAAGCGTTTGTTGCATCTACCACCCATCTATGCCCAAAAGGCCTCGTTAACATGAAACAAACATTCAGCCCGCCTATCCATGGTTATCTGTAGCTCTGTTGTGATAGTAGACAATATGTATGGGATCCAAGGAGATTATGGATAATTCTTGTGTTCCCTCTAAAACAATCATGCACCTAATAGGCCTCTCCTTGTCCAAGGCTTCATGTTTCTTGGCCAAAGCAACACAATGATAATAATGGCTGGTCCTCTCTAGGGCCAACAAAGCAACTCTCTGTCAAGGTCAAGATCGTCACATGACCTCCAAATTTATATGACCTTGTGTGAAATCTCTACATATACAAATAGAGAGAATCAAGGATACGGACATGGGGGGATGCCATTTGATTCCCCATATCCCTAAGGCACAAAACAATCGGGTAAGGATCTAACTTGGTGGTGCCAGGCAGGATAGCAATGGTGCCTCCCTATCGAGGCTCCAATCATCCACATAAAACCTATCCAATCATGCCAAGATACATCCCACCTTGCTTCTGCAATTATGCCAAGAGTAAGATAAAGAGTTAGGCTTGTTTGGCCTCCTTTGGAAGTCAAGCTCTATCCAACAATCCCTGCTGCCATAGAATCTTTCACATGAGGCTCTGTCCAAGGAACCCTCATGGGCCACCATTTTTGTTAGAGGGCTCCTTAACCATGTTGAAATCCCCTCCAACTATCCAATGATATTTTTGGGGGAGGAGGTTTTTGATGGTGTCCCAAAAGGCCACCCGCTTCATTCTCTAGTATTAATCTCACTTTGATTGAGTGGCCATTATGTAAATCATGCTACCCTTAGTCTTTGATCCACCTTAGATTGAAAAATCTAAGATAGGGCTGCTAGCAAATAGTTGACGTTTGACTTTACTCCTAGGTTTGGTTGGTGTAACTAGTGTTCACAATACTAGTGGCATGACCCGTCTCCGACGTGTAAGAGGTCTCTGACGGGCAAGAGTATTCTTGCATGCATAAAAACACAGACTCCTCCTCATGGGAAGTGGAGAAAAAGGCCTTATATTTGAAGCCCATTTTGGGTCTCATGGTCCTCAACTTTACAACTATATATATATATATATATATATATATATGAACACACCATGCTTGCCATACATATCAAAGCTCCAAAAGCACTTACTTTTCTTTGAATAAGCACTAGACTTGACATACATATACATCTAGTATTCCAACCCAGTGCAGTGGTGATAATCTTAACACACATGAGTAAACCATTAAAACAATCTTCGAGTGATTGGATTATCTCTCCTTGGAAGCCCATACTCCTCGCCTCCATTTGTCCAAAAAATATATATAAGATAATAATGTTAACTATTGCAAGATGTAATTTTAAAGAAAAAAAAGCTGAAAGATAAAACCTTACAATACTCATTCGGTGGATCAATATTTGAGATGAATGGCGTTTGAATAAGCTTGTAAATAGCAAATTAAAAACTTATGTAATGTCCAGTGCCTATGCACAAAAAATCTAACTTATTAGGCTTTTCATAGTCTACAAACATTACATGTACATGAAGCTGGTCTTTATCTTTCGCAATCTTAGATTGTAAATTCCAAGGAGCCCAAAGCTCTCGTTGTAAGTGTTTGGACCATACAAACCTAGCAATAATCTAGAATCCAAAAAATAAAGTTATTCCCTGTTTCAAAAATATATATATAAATAATAATTTATATTTACAATTAAACGCAAAAACTACATAAAAAGTAAATTTTTATACCGTAATACACATGTGCACTCTAATAGTTCGATCATTAGAGATGTTGTTACTTGTCCATCGTCATAAATAAATGAAAATGATCTCCTTGCCACAACTATCCTAAGTAATATTGCCCGTGATATCAAAAATGGCACTACACTTCACTAATCATTTACGTAAGATTTTGATTTCTCTCTCTCTCTATATATAATATATATGGATGTTAAGTATTTCGAACCAAGTAAGAAAAATTAATAATGCCACTATAAATGAAAGCAAGTCAAAACCAAAACATTTGCTTATCCAAATGTTATAAAAACAAAGAAGAACTCACCGTGCCCCTACAGCCATCTCAAGAATTTGAACCACCCTTTGAGCAATAGATGGGGCACTCCATACTTGTGGATCTGCATGGTGGCTTTACCTCAATGTCAACCATTTATTCCACACAATTTAAGTATATTTATATATATCAATTCAATATTACCAGCCATGGTAATGCCAATGTGGGAGATAAATTGAAGGAATTTTGCCATCCAACTCCTATTTAACTTCATGTCTTCGCATCACAATAAAATAATTATCATTCTAAAAGAAACATCAATCAACTTGAAAACATGCCACTTACTGAAAGACAACATAGATTGCATATGTCACATCTTTGCAAACATTATCCTTCCAAATGCTTACTTGATTGATACATAGATATCTATGAATGTAGTCTCTACATTTTTTAGGCTCTTGTATCAATAGCTCACTCTATACCTTTTGGGCATAGATTACATTTACATTCTTCTAGATGCCATTTGTAATACCTCTTTGAAGACAACATTGCTGTGTAGACTTTGTTTGTACCTTCATTGCTGCTTTCATGGTCCATAGTATCTTTTACACACAC
Source organism: Cibotium barometz (assembly GCF_041138505.1). Classification (NCBI taxonomy): domain Eukaryota; kingdom Viridiplantae; phylum Streptophyta; class Polypodiopsida; order Cyatheales; family Cibotiaceae; genus Cibotium; species Cibotium barometz. The sequence goes on from NC_141084.1 coordinate 49,555,687, forward strand.
TTTGATCTTACACATGACATAACAACATACAATTGTTCGTGTTGTTATGAGCTACTGCATCTCCTAAGAAGGAAGGAACACACAACCGTCAATGGGAGAAGCAATAGACTCAACAATAATTGGGTACTTACCAATGCTTCGAGCTTGTGTCCCTTGAGGCTCCCCTCCACTCCTCCGAACACCTCCTCCACACTGTCACCGCCCCGCGAAGTCTCTCACACCACGAATGCAAGGCAACCAACCTTTCACTCTCTCACACACATGCATGCATGAAAGAGGCACATGTACTAGAGCACTCTCTCTCTCTCTCTCTCTCTCTCACACACACACACACACACACATGCATGAAAGAGGCACATGTACTAGAGCACTCTCTCTCTATCTCTCTCTCTCTCTCTCTCTCTCTCTCTCTCTATCTCTCTCTCTCTCTCTCTCGACAAAGTACAAGAGTTCTCATAGCACAAAGGGAGATTATGTCATTTCATTATGAGAATTGCCTTATATACAACTGGCCCTTATCACACTTGGGTGCCCAAAACTTACTAACTAACTAGCCCTTATCACACTTGGGTGCCCAAAACTTACTAACTAAAGCCTTGGGTGGCAAGATTCTCAATACAACTTTTATAGTGCCTTTTCATGACACTTATTAATGTCCTCAATTGGAGGAGCATCTTTGTTAATCCAAAATGGGATTAACATCTCCCTCTACCTGATGTAGGTTATGTCCTCAAAACCTTTTATCGATATCGAAAGACCTAGTCACTGAACTCATGTCTGTAGAAGTTTTGTCCTCAAAACCTTTTATCGATATCGAAAGACCTAGTCACTGAACTCATGTCTGTAGAAGTTCCAATGTGATTAAAGCTTTTTTCAGGGTTCTTTGGAATGGTGAGTGGGATGTCCAAAACTCGATGTCAACCATATCTTCAAATGTGATGTGCATGTAGCCGGGAAGACACCTTAGGCGATGATAGTACAGCATCATGCCTCTTTCATTTGGCCCTGTGTTCATGTCGAAGACTTCAAATCCATCATACCGCTCCCTTGGTTGATTGATAAGGACAACGATAAGGACAACGATCAAGTTTAAAAACATGACTGCTACCACGATAGCTGGATCAGGAATATGGTTTCAAGCTCATATCCAGGTGAGAATTTACCCTTTGACTTGCAATATCTGGAAATGCTGATGGCGAAAACTGCGTAAAATTATAGCAAACATGAGAATCCCTTCGCTTAGCATCATGGAATTGTAGTGGCGTGACCTCCGCTTGGTAGGAATGTAGAGCAGATCAACCCTTTGGGTTGGCCGAGAGCACTCGTACTAATGACTATACTCAGGAATCGTGAGATACTCCTTACACCACTCTAGTTGTATACTAAAATCCTAGATTCAGGGATAGGTATGATATGTTGTGATGGCCGTGTAACCCCCCCTTGTATAAATTGGATTTGCCTTGTGCCACCTTCTCCTGCGATTGGTAGTAGCTCTGTTAAATCTAGCATTGGGGCATTGGGGCATGCAGAGGATGAGGTACATAAGGCTGCCTTCTTGAATCCACTGCAGAGTAACCGTCGACATGATCCTTCTTGTGGGTTCAAAAGGTGGGATTTGCATAACACCTTAAACATGAGCTTCGGCTTTAGGAGTGGATTTCCTCTTCTGATAAATACTTCATATTCAGCATCTGTTAAGACCTCAAGGAGAGTTGTATCAGCAAAATCTTCAATTTGATCTTGAGGTTCGATATTGCGTACCTCATCAAGCGGTCGTGTTAGAGACAAGTTTGGTGTCGGAATCTCCTTGAGGTCTAGAGGGTTAGTGGGAATATCAATAGGAAGAGAACGTAATCGAGAGAAAGTCCATTTTGCCTCGGATTGGTTTTCGCAGGAGCTACATTCAGAAAGGGGTTTGGTAATTTAATGGTTATTGAAGAGAACATGAGATAAGTAGGTGAGATTGATGAACCTTGTGTCTCTTCGCGACCCTCTCTTGAACTTGGGAGTGGGTGATTTGGCAGCATCTGTTAAGAACTCAAGGAGAGTTGTATCAGCGAAATCTTCAATTTGATCTTGAGGTTCGATATTGCGTACCTCATCAAGCGATCGTGTTAGAGACAGGTTTGGTGCCGGAATCTCCTTGGGGTCTAGAGGGTTGGTGGGAATATCAATAGGAAGAGAAGGTAATCGAGAGAAGGTGCATTCTACCTCAGATTGGTTAGCAGGAGCTACATTTGGAAAGGGGTTTAGTAATTTAATGGTTATTAAAGAGAACATGGGATAAGTAGGTGAGATTGATGAACCTTGTGTGTCTTCGCGACCGTCTCTTGAACTTGGGAGTGGGTGATTTGGCTTGTTAGTCTTCATAAATTCCTAGAGTTCTTTTATATATATCCTCGGGGGTTATATCAGGATATTCAATATGTTGTTTATCAAAATTATAGACTACATTGGTAAGCATAGACTCCAGATGTTTATGGGTATTTTGATAAAGCTTAATAATACCAAAAGGATGATATAAAGTAGATTTAGAAAGATTCAAATGCTGATGTGTATTATATACTTCTATCCACCCATGGCTGATAATCCATTGATAACTTCGTGCAACAACCTCATAGTTGGTCTATGTGGAATATCATCTAGCATAAACAGGTCGAGTTTATCGACACTATTATCCAAGATGTCTGATTATTATAACACATGACACCAACTACAAAGGTTGAGCACTATGGGATGTAAGGGATAGAAAAAGATGTTAGCGGGGTCAATTAGTACTACGTCCCCCCAAAGAATTCCCACGATAATGGTGAAGTTAGCATCTCTTTCCGTATTTTTATGGATGAGTGTAAGATCTCCTAGGTTAAGGTCTTCTATTAGGTTAATCTCATATTGAAGGAGAGAGAGTGTTAGTGTAGATAAAAACAATGTTAGTGTTTGAGGAGGGGCCCAAGGAGTTAGGGGCAACGAACCTATTTCCAAGGCTCGTTCAATGAGGAACTATAATTCATCAGGGGCTTCTCTCCTTTGAGTCCTTTATTGCATGGCTAACTGGCGCTCCAATTCTTGGATCCTTGAGTCTTTTGTGGAAAGGAGGTTGGAGATGGTGGCTTCTCAGACTTCTCTAGCGGTGTCATTGTATCTTTTTGTGGCTTCTTCTTGGTCCCTTCTCGCCGTTGTGATCTCTAGCTGAGCATCTTCAATCTGTTTTAGCCTTTGGCAGCTGCTTCTACTGATTTACGTGTTCTAGTACTTTTGCTGGTGGCTAGTGAACATATGATCAATTTCCTCCTTCTTTGCTTGGATTACCTCATTTAAAGCTTTTAATTTGTCAACCTATGCTCTGTTTAGCTGCTCTCTTTCAGTTTGAAGACTGACCACCTTTTGTTGTGTTATAATAATGGCTTCTTTTAACTTAGTAATTTGCTCTTTAACTTAGTAATTTGCTCTTTAAATCCATCTTCCTTGGATGTGAACATGTTCTGGGGATCCTGAAGCTGCTTTGTAAGTTGGGCTTATTTCTCTCTTGCTTGTGCTACTTCTGTTTGAAGTTGTTCTTTGGCTTGGTCGACCATTGCTTGTTGGAGCTCTGTGTTTTCTTTGATCTTCTGAACAATTGTTTTGCTTAACACTCTATTGTGTTCTTCTAAAGTCTGGAACATGTTTTCCTATTCTTGTGCTACTTTTAAGCTCTTAAATATAGCCTCCTTATGTGTTGCATCGGCTACAGCCATTTACTCCTCAATGGCTTACATTTGTCCAATCATTTACTCCTTAATGGCTTACATTTGTCCAATCATTTCCTATAACTGCCTCCATAAGATAGTATTCCTATCATGAAGCATGTGAGTGGTAAGTAGGTGGCATCACCACGCTGAGTTCTTTGTTTCTTGAAATTGGAGATGCAGCAGACTTTCAAAGCCCTCCGTGGTTTCCTGTAAAAATGTATCTGCTTCCAAGTTATGCAGGAAGGAACCTTCTTTGATAGTGCTCGTATCTTCTATTCTACTCTTCTTACTGGGCTTGTAGGTTCTTTTGCTCGCTTTCTCTTGTCAGTATTGTCACCTTCTCCAATGGCAGCTGGTTTTGCTGTTGTGGCTTCTTCATATCTCATATCCACATCCGTCTGGGACACTTGTTGTTCTGGGGCTTATCCTGCACCTATCTCTGCCGAAGGTAGCTGATCAGAAAGGTCAGGATCCCGGAGTGGTGAGAGGTTAGGGAATACCATTGGAATAGGGCTTGAGGGAGGTGGGTGAAGAGGCATTACAGGAGCTATGCTTGCTGCCATCCCTTCAATGCCCTGTGTTTCTTTCTGTTCCAGCGCCGCTTGCTTCAATGATGCTATCTCTTCTGACACTTTGGCATCCAAGCACTAGGATTTTGCCTCAACTTGTTGGAGGATCCCCCTCATATTTTTGTCTTTTTTGGTCCTCTTACCCTTATTCAATTCTTGTAACAACTCTTTTGTTTCTTTCAAGACTGCTTGTCCTTGTTGCAGCTCGACATGAATGTTTGTAGATGGTTCCAAGGGTGCTGCAGCTTGGGGTACCTATACTTCCTATGTGCCTTCTGGAAGTGGAAAGTTAGCTGCATGGCTGAGCACTCTCGTAAGGAGGTAAGGGTTACACACCTTGGACTAGTGTGACTTCAGATAATCCTCCATCTCCCGATGAATATACCATGCCCAATCTTCTTCTTTTTCTTCATGAACCTTGGCAAGTCGGTTTAGGGGGACCCTATTGTACCTATCCATGGGTTTAACCTACATGATAATAGACATGGCTGTGCAAGCCTTTTCGTCCACCTCATTCTTGATGTTATCATATTCCACCCCATTGCAGTTATAAGAAACCTGCTTCAGCATGTCAGTTCTTATGTGATGAGTACCTGCTTAGTTGTACCATCTACCTTTGCTACTGTACCCCTCTTGGTGGATTTATCATAAGTCTTCAAGTCTCCACACATAAGCTTGTGTTGATGGTGCGGGGGAGGATCTCCACCATTTGTCCTAGGCCCACCTTTTCTAGCTTGTCTTTGACTTCAACATCCTGCAATATTTGTAAACATTATGGGTTGTGGTATTTGAGCAAAATCTTTCCATGAGCTATGTGTATATCTATGCTGATTATAGAGCCCTGAAACTATTGTGCATATGGCCCAAGATAGCTGAGTTTAGTGCCACAGGGTTCTCTCTTCCTTTTGTCCACTGGTGACCCTATTGTACTGGCTTGAGTTATTGCCGGATTTTATTCTACCTCAAGGTCTCATGTAGTAGAGGAAGCCATCTGGAACATTGAAAAAAGCATCAATCGTAATGACTGGTAGGAGACCATAGTCCTTTTTTTTTTGCGAAGTGGGTATGTGTGTGTGTGTGTGGGTGTGTGTGTGTGGGTGTGTTGGATGCTGGTGTAAAGAGGGTTAGTGGAGTGAGCAATAACATATATGTGTGGGTATGAGCTTTAATACGTGAAAGTGTAGGTCTTGAGATAACAGTGTGTGGAATGGTTAAGACGTGAAGTGCTTACTCCGTGAAAGGTTTAGCACATGAAGTGCTTAAACCGTGAAATAGTAGACTGTTAATTCGTGAGAGGCTTGACACATGAAGTGCTTAAGCCGTGAGCTGTTAACACATGAAAGGCTTAGCATGTGAAGTGCTTAAGCCATGAAATAGCAAACTGTTAATTCGTGAGGGGCTTAACTCGTAAAGTGCTTAAGCGGTGAGTTTTAACACATGAAAGGCTTATCATGTGAAGTGCTTAAGTTGTGAAATAATAGATTGTTAATTCATGAGAGTGCAGGGTTTGGTATGTCATGATTATTAGTGGAGAAGAAGGGTTAGTGATGTTCCATTGTTGAACGTATTGGGTACTTTTGCTGCTTTACTTGTGGTTTTCTTATATGGAGATGAGTTTGTGAGGTGGATGCTTTGTTTGTTGTGGCCTCTGCTTTCCTTGGTACTAGCAGCTCCATGTCACATGTCATTGCCTGTTTTCCTTTATTACATGGACTCCATAATTGCCCAGTGATGGTGTCTTTGCCATCATTGAGTTGCGCTGCCCATTCGTCCCATTGGATATGACAATTACTGGCACATATCCAAGATCTCCCCAGAATCATCTCTTCCTCCATGGAACCTACAGGCATGACAAATACCTTTCTAACCAAGGGATTATTTCTGATAGAAATATTAACACTAAAAAATCCTACAGTTTTTGTGGTTGACAAATGCACACTACGAACTCGTGCATTAGATGCCTCAAGGTGAGGTTTGCCTAGAGCCACCCATGTTTCATAGGAGATCAAATTATGACTCGATCCCATATCAATCAATGCAATGCTTTTGGTATGGATCTCTTTCGTAGAAACTCTTACATTGAGATGTGCAGGCTCAATGTCCAGGTCTTCCTCATCAAGCAAGGTGAGTGAAGCCATGTTCACATGTAGCAATTTTCCCTAGAGTCTCTACTTTGCCTTGGTTTCTTCTAGAGCTTGTCGGATTTTTTCTTTGGCTAACTCCTTTTCTTGTTTCAGAAGATACTCTTGTGCAAGCATTTCTTGGGTCAGGGGTCCGTAATACTTTTTGACTTTGTTCTCATTAATGTATCCTTCCATTTCTACTCCCTCAATGGTTTCAATTCGGACCGACCCTTGAGGGGTGATCTCAGACACTTTGAAAGGTTCTAACCCTTTGTTCTTGATTTTCTTTTTCTTGGTGCTCCCAACACCATAGAGGAGGATGAGGTCTCCTATTTTTAGTTTCTTGTGTTTTAGGTTATGGTCAAACCAACGTTTTCTTCGAAATTTCTCAACCATAAGCCCATGTGATGTACTTAGCCTGGTTTCATCAAGTTTTTCCAAATTAGCCAATCTTTTGGCTAGTGCCTTTTCAGTAAGCCTTTCCTGTACTATAATTCACAGGCTTGGAACTAAAAACTCCATTGGCATCATCGCATTCACACCATAAGTTAGGCACAAGGGAGTATACCCTGTCGCTACCTTATACGATGTACGATAAGCTCAAAGAGTTGCAGTCAGTTTGTGTTCCCAATCCGTGCGACTAGCTTCTAAGGTTTTCATCAAAATAGCATATAGAATCTTGTTAGTGCTCTCTACTTGACCATTTTCTTGTGGGTGATAAGTTGATGACTTGCGATGTACTCCAAGGAATCTTGTAAGTGTTCAATTACCTCATTAATGAAATGTGATCCTCGGTCCACGGACTAACTCAAGTGGGCAACCAAATCTAAGAACTTGGCTGTGGTTCAAGCATCGACTCATTTAGAAGCCCCTGCCTCTGCCCACTTTGTGAAATAATATGTGGCCACGATCACATATCGGGCTTGTGAGACGTATGGGTTGCTGGACTAATGGGTCCAACAAAATCAATCCTCCATTTTTCAAAGGGTTGCCTTACAATTATAGGGTTGAATTGCATCTTGTCTTTTTGTTGTGGAAGAGCGAATCTTTAGCATTCTTTGCATCTTTTCACAAACTCTATGGCATCCCTGAATAACGTAGGCCACCATAGACCTGATTGAAGCACTTTGCAAGCTATAGATTCTCCTGCGAAATGTTCTCCGGTTATTCCTGAGTGTGCTTCTTCTAATGTCAGAACAAATTCATCTTCTCGCACACATCTTCTCAAGATATCATCTTTGCCTAGCTTATATAATTCTCCAACAATCAAATGATAAGGTGTGGCCAACTTGATGAGCCGACGCATCTTATAAAGGTTGATCTTGTGGAAACCCATAAGCTAGATAGTCCGTAATTTCCTGGCTCCATGCAGGCACCATATCAAGTTTGAGCAGAAAAGCATTAGGGAAGTCATCATCAATGCCAGTTTGCAGATTCTTTGTTTGGAATTCTAGACATATGGTCAGCCAATACATGTTTTCCCTTTCTTACTGTGATCATAAAGTCCAATTCCAAGAGTAGAAGTAACCAGCGTGTGATTCTTCTCGTGGTACAGGGTTTGTTCACCAAATATAATAAGGCCTGATGATCCACAAAGAATACAAACTTCTTGGCTAGCAAGTGTCGACATTTCTTTACAGCATAAACCATGGCCAACCCTTCGCGCTCCGTAGTGGTGTAATTCATCTTTGCATCGTTTAGTTGACGACTTGCAATGCAAATTGGATAATCCAATTTGAATTCCCATGTTGCGCCAATACACATATTATTGTTTGCAAACTTTGATACATCAATGTGTACAGTGGAATACAAGATCCCAATTAGGTGGCCAAAGAATAGGTGCACTTGCCAGCGCTTTCTTCAACTTATCATACGCTTCTTGGTGTCATCAGTCCATTCAAAGACAATGAGTAATCTATAGAATGGTCTAGCGATTTCAGCATAAAATAAGATGAAATGACGATAATACCCAACGTGGCCCATAAACCTCTGTACATCGTTGTAGTTGGTTGGTGGGGGTATTCCAAGATCAATTTTACCTTGCTTTCATCCGTGGGAAATACTATTCTTTAGACACAATGTGTCCTAAGATTACACCATGTTTAACCTAGAATTGACATTTCAAAGGATTTAAAGATATACGATATAATCGACATCGCTCAAATACCTTTCTCAAGCAACCCAAATGTTCAGCCAGCATGAGTGTGCACATAGATCATCAATGAATACCTCCAGCCACTTTTGCAAGTAGTCCTTGAAGGATGTGCACATCAATCATTGGAACGTTGTTGAGGCATTAGTGAAGCTAAAAGGTATAACCTTATAAGCATATGTTCCCCACATCATATTGAAGGCCATTTTGTTGTTGGTCTTTTGTATGCTTTAAAATGGTCAGGCACTGAGAGTAGGTCCACTCTATCGTCCTCCTCATCTTTTGTCTGAGCCATCGCCTTTTTAGCCTCATGCTCGGCCTTGTCCAGAGCCTTGTTTAATGTTCTACGTCTTGCCTTCGTAAATTTAGGAGCTTTCGGCTCTTGAGGTATCACCTTCTCTTGAGGTATCACCTTCTCTTCTTGTTTTCCTTCTAGGGTTATATTACTCAACTCTTCACCCCAATTCTTAGAAAACTCCTCGTGCACCTTAGTGACCTACAAATATCCGAACCATTGAGTGTCCATGAGTTTACTTCGTAATAGGGCATTTCACCAAGCAATATACCTCTTTTGTTTACACCATCTCTTGAGGCGTTGGGTGCGATTGCGGCCTTGTGATCCAGAATTGTCTATGCTGGATGCTTCATCCTCCGTTTCTTCTTCACTTGGTTGCACATCTACCATGCGTAGAAAGGTGGTAGGAATGTTCCCTCTGATTCCACATATTGGGTTCCTCTGGAAGGCAACACATCTGTAGTAGCAAGCACATGCATCTAATTTTCATTGAAATCTGGGGGTGGAAGCAATGCGTACATTGTGGCCTCTTCCTTATCCTGTGTATTCTCCTCCATTAGTTGGCAGACTTGTAGGGACGTGGTTCATTCGTTGGTGGTGACCGATTCATTTCCAAACAATTGCCCTTCCATTGGATGTGCCTTTCACATTTGTAGATCAATCTTTAGAATCTGCGAATCCTTTCGAACATACACTTGATCTAACGCCCAATCATGCACCAAGTTGGCTTCCCTCATGAAAGGTTTACCCAAGATAATATTATATGAATTTGGTTGGCGCATAAATTTCATTACAACAAATGTATGATTATAGTGGAACAAAAAGACCTTGAGTTTAACGTTTTTCAATAACCCCATAGGTCTTGAAGATGTTCCATCTGCCATTTTGACCATTAGATCTGCTCTTTCCAATTCTGATTTACCCTAGTTTTCCCAACATCGTTTTGTAATGATGCTTACCCCCACTCCTCCGTCTCAAGGATAACCAATGCTTTATATCTATTATGGTGAATTAGGATCGTGGCATTTGTATCGTCACTCTCATAATACCGGCCCAGTTGATTGATAGGTATTTTGAAAAATCTGGGAGTTCCTTCCTCTTCAAGTACTAGGTTTTTCTCATCTAGAGGTGACTGAGTCTCCTCTGCAATGGATATTAGGTTTAATCTTCCTTCTACCCATAATGCCGGTGTATTGCATAACAATGGTCTAAGCGGCATTTTGACGGTGGTGGTGGACAATATGGTTGCGAGACTGCCTATGTCTCTAGGCTCCCTGGAAAGTGAGGGTTCCTTCCATGTGTTTGTCACATATTCTTGAAGGGATGGACAATTCTTGCTCTGCTTCCTCAAACATTCTTGCCATGAGGTCACTATGAGTTCCTTCCTTGGATCCTTCTAGAATTGGAGTAGGCACTTCCAATTTCCTTTCCTTTATGTGCTTGTTTTTAGATACACTTGGATACACTGTATCCCTAGCCTTGTTACCCTTAATCTGGCTTCATGATTTCGTTGGCACTCCTCAACTAGAGCCTTAGCTTCCTCAAGCTTCCTTATCTCCTCGTGAACATTTGGGTATTTCCCAATCCCTTTAGAGGTTGTTGGTCTCTCTCTTGTGGTTTCTTGGTTGTGCCCATCCTGTTTCGGCACTTGGTTGTCTACTTCCCTTGATTGGGTGGATCTAGTGTTAATGGTATCTTCTTCGGACCCATCCTAAATTTTGACCATGGTATCAGCCTTGCCGGCTTTCTTCACTCTTCTTCTTCTCCTAGTTTTAAAAGTTGTGACATCTACTGGGTTTCCCCCTTTTGCCCACTTGTTTTTCTTGCTCTTATGTCAAGACATTTAACAGCGTGATATTCCCAAGCTGCACACTTATAGTCCTGATAGTCGCATGGTTAGAAGTGGAAGTCGAACCACTGGTGCAATATGGATAGTCTTTAATCAAATGATCAACCCCACACTGAACACAAGAGAGTGTTGGCATGGCATTGGCCGATGCTGCCAAGGGCTAGGCGTGGCTCGCATTAACCACATTCTTATTGGGGCACTCCGCTATTCGATGAGGTCCACCATAACCAAAACACTATAGTGGCCCCGTTTTCATAGTTGAGTTTATATCTTTACCTTTCCATTGTACCGTGATTTGGAACACTGGCATTGGCGTGTTATTCTATAAGACATAAAACTTTGGGGTGATCTCTATGGCCTCCTCATAGAAATCGTTATTGATTTCTACCTCACGCATGTCTTTACCTTCATCTAAGGGCTCCTCGATCAACACCTAGTTGATTTTAGCCTGTGGAGGTTGTTGTGGTAGAACAAGTGGTGGCAATGGTGACATGTCTTGTATCCAGAACATCCCTCTTGGTAAGTAGGATGGGTTTGGTTGCCCTACAGCTGTAATGGTTTGCACTAGTGGTGATGGCAAGACTAGCAGCACTCTTGGTGCTGGCAGTTGTGCTAAGGGTTGGGCCCTTGGATATCGGCACATGGTAGTGTCATGGTTACCCAATCTCACACAATGAGCACAATAAAGTAATTGCCTTTGTCTTAATTGAGGACATTCGATGGTTGTGTGATTTTGTCTCTAAATAGAGCACCAAATCAGATCTCTTCGAGCATAGAGATGAGCATGCCGCCCTGATGCTTCTCTCCCATCCTTGACCTTGATTTTCCCTAGGATGGCATTGTTGAGCTCTTCCACTATCATATTTCTAACTTGTTTATTCTAGGTTCCTGTGTCCTGGTGACTTGAGACCCACGATGTTGCTGCTATTGAAGCTACCTTGGCATCTTCGGCTTGCAATTCAAGCATATTATCCTCATATTCTATTGCCAGCTTATAGCATGCATCTAAAGTAGCCCATCAGGCTAACACTAGATAATTGTTATATGCACATTATGTGTGCATATACTAGGAGGCTAACCCACATTAGGTTTCTGAGCATGGGAGAATGGGAACAAGCTCTAGTGGAGCATGGGTTAGGACTAACCTTAAGGGTTAAGGTTAGGGTCAGGCATCCAAGGGTTACACATGGGAAATGGAGAGTCAAGAGTCAAGGGCCCTCCTATATAATAGGGACAGGGGGCACACTCAAGGGGGGCTTAGGCTATGATCTTTTGATGTTATCTTGAGGCTAGGTTATGTTATGCTCTCTTGTGTAGAGGATCGTAACTACTCACCTACCATTTCACACTATAGCTACATGTTACTAGGTTCGAGTTATACCTCTTGATGGTATGGGACATCAAGGTAAAGGTATGATGTATTTCATTATAATTCATGTGTGCATCCCTTGGGCTCGGGGGTGGTCAGGTGGATGAGATTATGCCTGATTTATGCATGTTTTTGCATAACAATTATCTAGAGAGATCTTAGGGTTTTAACAGTGGTATCAGAGCAATCTCTAGTTAATTGTTGTTATTTTTTCTTTCTTATAGTAAAATTTTTTGATATTTTTTGAAGTAAATTTTAATATTTACTAAATAAAAATATTATTTTGTTGATTTGTGTTGATGATTTGCATGTGGATCGTTGGTATGGCGGTTGGAACGCGTTGCCATCATGTCTAAAAACTTATAGTTAGAGAGATTTACTAGGGAAAATTTTCATACGTGGCAGACTAGGCACAAGTTTATCCTTCAAAAGAAAGATTTGTGGAAAATAATTACTACATCTAAAAATGATAAAAATGATAAACATACCACAAGGGAAGGAAAAGCACAATGGGAAATCTGTGACACTAAGGCACTTGCTATTTTACCACTTGGGCTTGGTGATCAATTTTTGCATCATATTTCAAACATAGAGTCAGCTAAAACAACATGGGAAACTCTCAACAGACTCTTTGGTTCTAGTGGAAAGAATTCAAAGATAAATCTAAAGTTATAAATTTTTAGGCTCACTATGAAGACTGGAGACTCATTTCCCAATCATCTTAATAAGATGAAAAGACTCCTTGCACAACTAGCAAATATCAAGGCACTTGTATGATGAAGATACAATAGCTTTATTACTAAATAGTATGCCTAAAGAATATGATAATATTGTAACACTTCTAAATGTTCTGGATCTAAAAATTCAAGATGTGGAGTCCTCTCTTATGGGAGAATATAAAAAGAAACAACTACGACATGAAGCTTATGAAGAGAAGCTGGTGGATCAAGCATGTCTCACTCAAAGAAGAATGTCAATCCTTCCACATAATGCACTCATTGTGGAAGGATTGGCCATCTCATGAAGAATTTTTTATCACTAAGATAAACCAAGGCTCCAATGTATAACATGTGGAAAGCTATGATATCTTGCAAAAAAATGCTACAACAAAAAGGGTGAAGCAAACATCGCTAGCACCTCTATACATGAAGCAAACATCGCACTATGAAACTATGTAAACATTGCACTATGCAACCATGTAAACACTTCTTATGATAATGAAGAGGCATCATGGGCTTTTTAAAGCCATGTAATTCTCTCCATTGTCCAAATGTAAATCACCTCTAACCACCTATGATGTAGGTTATGTGATATGTCTATGCCCACATTGTCTCTCACTCGACCATGTAGCCCTTAAAGGGGAGATTGATGGGAGTGTTGGGTCTCCATGCCCAAGTCATGATAGTGCACATGAGGCACTATGTTTTCATAGAGTTATGATGGGGTTTTGGAGGGATACACTATGCTTAGAAATATCTAGGACTCATGCATTTTTTTCATGTAGAGCTATGCTCATAGGAGCTATGCTATTGCATTATGTTTTTATTTTCATGTTCCATGTATGGATCAAGGAGGGTGTTGGATATGCTCCATCACATGCACACATAAACATCCTTTTGGTAGAGTTCAATCTCAAAGGTTATTGAGGCATTAGTCTTGGTCCTTTTTTACTCTTGTATTAGGCTCATAAATCAACCATAAAAGGCATGCCTACATCCACTTGCTTTTGAGATATTCTTGGATCACTAATCGAGCAAGAGGTGGAGATAATCAAGGAGATAATGGAGGAGATTAGTACCTAATCATCATTAGCTCTAAGGTAATATGTGTACCTCAACCTATTTAAAGAGGTATCGAATCAATACAATTCACTCTCTATTTTTCTCATCTACAATGTTATTATGTTTTCATTTAGTGTGCTACTCATTATTATTAGCCCACTTGATTAATAGCCAAAATATAGAAAAATCTTTGTTTACCATAGTGTAGGCAAGAAGGTAATATGAAAGAGGGTGCCAAACACCTCCATCACATACCATTTGAAATATGTGGAACCAAGACACATGGAGCTACAAATAAAATATGGGGTAAGAGTTCTAGTAGTGCAGAAAAAGCCATACTGGAGACATGGCAATGACGATTTCTACAAAGTTTTAAATATAATGATTCTTGAAAGAAATATGTTTGGGAAATGGTCTAGGGATGCAAGATATGGCAAAAAGATTTTATATAATCACGGTGCAAGAACATCTTCAAGAAAAAGATTGATGGTTCTAGCACACTAAAAAATGCAAGAGATGAGGATAGACTCTCCTTAAAACCAATGTTGGAATGTAGATCAATGCATCGTTTGCAAAAAATATTGAGTGCTTGAAAATCCAGGTGTGATCTTAGAGGAGGAAAACTATAGGCGTGAATATGTGACCCTTACAATGAACAATCGGCAAGGTGCACAAGGAGGGTAAATTGAGGCATGTAGCTTCAAATTTTGTGTTGAAGAGATTTGCTCACATGTAGCTTCAAGAAGGCTTATATTGGGCTAGTATGTTGAACTTTCTTGTGGTGAGCTCAATATTAGACACATTCTTGTACCCTTGTTACATATAATTTTTTCTTGGATTAGCATTACAAAATGTAAACTTAGATTCAACCTAGCTAAGTATTAATAGTGTATAATAAAATCAACATTTTCACATTTTCTTTTCTAGGTAATGGCTAGTGTCGTTTGTTTAATTTAATGCTCTAATTTGTATGTCAACTATGCTGGTATGCACTCTTATGCATGTTTAGAAAGTGTACCTATTTGCTTGTTTTTGGAGGTTGTTTGGTGGGTCTCGCTCAATTTTTCCCTTCGCTCCAAAAAAACGCTAGGAGAATGGTTTTCCCCCATAGGATCTAATCAAATGTACAAACAAACCAAATGGAACAAACCAACATAGATCCAAATATCTAGAGCCTATAGAGGGTTTCATGGCACCATTAACATTAGTTTTTATCTGGACCCTACATGCTTCTGACATGTCTAAGCTAGGATTATACTATTCCTGTGACTAGACAATGGTGGTAATGGAATGTACTACAAACTAGGTTTCTCCACAACATACAATGAATCATAAAGTAAACATTCTGAGATGCCAATTAAGTTGCACTCTTGTTATCATAGATTAAGGCACCTGTCTTTACATGGAAAACATTTAGCTTTCTGCTTCAACACTCTACATTTTGGCATTCATGCAAAGTAGATGAATATAAAGGTGCAAGCATGTTTGTTGATGGATAGCTACAAGCAACAAACATGCTTGTATTAAAACTCTATCTAATAACTATAGACTCGAAGCACAACGATATAAACTTACTATTAGGCTTATGTCTTGCACTGAAGTCTTCATGATGCACTCAAATCTCTCGTGCATATAAACATGCTAAATGAAAGCCTTTGTGGCCTCTATAACACCACTAGCATACACACAAGAAGAAAATGTAAAGGGATTAGAATTATGGGACTCTAAAATCCCAGCTCCAAGGGCACCAATCAACTCTGCTATCCTATCCTCAGTCCTTCAATTGACACCTTAAAACACATATACACACCACAATCTGACTGCAGGACTGATTCCTCCAGTTGTCCTCCCACGTCAGATCTAACCTCCAATAGATATGATCTTCACTCCTAACCCCTCAGTTGACCTTAGGTAACACTTTTTTGGCCTAAAAAGCTCCTAAGCTGACACTCAGCTGACTTGAAAAGCTCCTAGCTGTGATACTCATCTTGTAAGATCCCTGCCCCCTCTACGTGTCAAATTTCGGAGTGCTAGCAGTGGAAGCAGCAACCTCTCATGCAGGGCAGAGCTTCCCACTCGGGGCCTCGCCCATGAATGACCAGACAAGAGATTAATCCCTTGTTTCAAAACCGAACGCAGAAAACTTCCCTCGCCCAGAAAGCATAGGCGATTTCTCCAAGAAAATCTTCTAACGTAGTCAAGGGCCTTATCTATCCTTTGTATTCCGACGGAACCCGGCAGGTCACATGGCTGAATCAAGGAGGAACTTGCACTTGGTTCATAGAGACCAATGCTTTTTTCCCCATCAAGAGAGGCACAACCGTTGATTCTTTTCCATAGAACAAGGATTATCCTATGACTTACTTTAACTATCGTAACTTGAACAGAATTAAATTTTATTATAGAAATCCATCAGTCCAGCCTAACCCCATCCAATCCCATGGGTTAGCCAACCGCCCAACCACTGTATTGATAGGATCCATTATAAAAATTTGGTTATGTTTTGTCCCGGGTACTAGGGAAAAGAGTTCCCAGGCCCGCTAGCCGACTCTCATGCAAAATTTAATTAGAAAGACCACTTACACACCCAATACGAAATTGCCTTTTCTTTGATTCAACTATTTCCAAAACAGCATTGCAATAAAACCACAGTGTTTCCTTCATAGTCCTCAGTATTCCAGTTCCAGGATCCAAGTTCCATCTTTTCCGATTTCCAACCATGAAATCCAAATTTGAGTCATTTCTTCCTCAGCATACCTATGGCATCATCGGTAACCAGAACGCTCACCACTTGCTCACTCAGGGGCCTTTTCAATAGTTTCTAGCCCATAGTACCTAGGAGTATAATCACATAAAATCCATATGGACTCTCTGTTGAAGATTAGCTAGTTCAATCAACAAGATCCATGTAAAAGAGCCATGAACTCATCCGTTGAAGACTAGCAAGGCCAATCAATCAGATCTATGCCCGTGTTCAGAAAACAAGAGGGTATCAGCCCCATGAAGTGGATTTCCTTGGAAGTGCAGATGCGAGTGATGAATCCTGCAAAGTCTTTGATGATGCATTTTTCTTCTATCTTGGGCGACCCAGAGCCCGAGCATCATATGGTCAACACCCTCTAGGCTCCTTCGCAGGTCACCTAGCGCTTCACTAATAGGCCGCCTTCTTGGTCCCTTATGCTCACCATTTTAATCGAACCGAGGCTAGTTAAGACCTTGGCCGACCTTGCCACGCGAGACATCCTTCTTTAACTCCCCATCAGCTGTTGCAACATTTCTACTTAGGTCCCATGACCTCATTCCACAAGATAGTCAAAATGCTTCTTCTAGCATTCTTGATGTAAAATAATATTTAAAAAACAGGTTTCACATACAATTACAATTTCCAAACAAAATTCCCATCTTTCCTTATCGTTGCACATCCTTTCTCATCATTCCATATCATTCCACGTCATTTCTCATTATTTCATACTTTTTACATTAATTCACATCACATCATTTCACATCATTTCACATCAATTCACATCCATTCACATCATCCCACATCAATTCTCATGTTCTCACATTCATTCACATCATCCCACATCGTTCCCACATTCATTCACATCATCCCACATTGTTTCCACATTCATTCACATCATTCCACATTGTTCCCACATTCATTCACATGATCCCACATCGTTCCCTCATTCATTCACATCATTCCACATCGTTTCCACATTCATTCACATGTTCCCACATTCATTCACATCATTCCACATCATTTCCACATTCATTCACATGATCCCACATCATTCTCTCATTCATTCACATCATTCCATGTCGTTTTTCCACATTCATTCACATGATCCCACATTGTTCCCACATTCATTCACATCATTTCGCATCGTTCCCACATTCATTCACATGATCTCGCATCGTTCCCACATTCATTCACATCATCTCACATCAATTCACATCCATTCACATCATCCCACATCAATTCACATCCATTCACATCATCCCACATCAATTCACATCCATTTAGCATAAAAATTAATTATGCAAAAAAATTTATTTTTTTAATAATAAAAATTTTGCCATAGTTTCCTCACATTTTCTATGAAATAATAATACTCAAAGTTTCTATTTTAGAATAAAAATTATTTATGCATAAATCTTCATTTTGTACTAATAAAATTTTACCATAACTTTCTCGCATTTTCTATGAATTAAAAATGCCCAAAATTACACTTTTAACATAAAAATTAGTTTATGCATAAACCTAAGCTTAAACATAAACATAATTACATTTAATCAAATTTTTTATTTTAGAAAAAAATATGCAATTATGACTTTCATATGAAAATAATTATAAGAATGTTAGCACAAGCTCTCTTTCACTTTAGAATGAATAAATATGAATTTTCTTAACATAAAACAAGCATAAATGAATTAATCCTCATTTTAATTGGATTAAAAATCATAAAAATGCTTAATCTTTATCTCTAGCTTGTTAGGCCTAGAGATTTGGTTTAAAAAATGAGATTAGGACTAAGATCTATCCTTCCAAGAAGGATTAATCCATAAAGGTGAGTATGCTTACAAAAAGAGAGATTTACAAATCAAAAACATTACATTTAAGCATAAAAGATTACATTTAAGCATAAAAGATTAGCATTAATCTATTTAAATAATATAAATCAATAAAAGCATGGATTTTAAGAAGAAACCACGGATTAAAATGCTTCCCAAGCATTGGGGAGGTTGGGAAGAAGATTACCATTGAAAAAGAGAGAAAAACACCATTGTTTTAGGCTTACCCTTGGTTTTTGGCTTGATTCTTTAGGGAAATGTGAAGCTCTCAAAGAAGAAGCTTGGCCACCAAGTAAAAGAGGGTAATGCGCCTCCTTCACGAACCCCCTCCCCCCTTCTTGAGGTGTCAAAATTTTATTTTTATACTAATAAATCACATTTTTTTACTAATAAACCCCAGTACTAGTCAACTCTTCATCTTATGTGAGAACTTACTCATTTTTGGGAGATTTTCTTTTATTCTTTACATTTTTCTCATCCCAACACTTGGATTAACCCTATTAGATCTTTAGAACACTCTTTGGACCTTAATTATAATTTTTTTGAAATTATGTACCCCTAGGTAAAGATGTCCACATAATCATTTAATTTCTAATGCACATTGGAAAACTCTTTTTGAAATTCTGTTTCAAGGGATCTCTTCCTATTGACTTGGAGGAAATACTTATTGAAAAAAATTTCAAAACTCTATTATCTCTCTCTAGAATATTTTCTCTCTCTAGACCAAGAACAAGGGAAAACAATGTTTTCTTGCATTCTGAATTAGGAGATGATTAGAGAGACTGAAGGGGAGGTTCTTACACCTTTACATCTCAAAAGTTGGAGGGAGGAATCTTACACATCTGACCTGAAAATCTCCTAGCTCTAACACTCAGCTGATCAGTTTACTGACTGTAACTTGAGTGGGATGCCTACTTATTCCAGTCAAATATATGTCCGCCGCCAAGCTCCCAAATTATCCTTCAAGCTCCAAAAAAGTCCTCTAGTATTAGCAAACTTCAAATTTCTTGCTTTAAAGCTTCACCAATCCTATCAGCTCCGTTGACTTCTTACTGAACACCAATCTGAAATAGCTTACCTAACTGATTCAGATCTGACTCACAACTCACCAACCCCAATGTCCTCTGACACCACTACACTCTCAAAAACCTCAGAAAATACCTAACTTATTGTAATGATCAGGGATCCAATTACCTTCATCATCTCTCCTATTAAACACCTCTCCTATGTGAATATTATTAACTTTCCTTCTTCTTGAAGACATCTACAATAAAAAACAAAACACCGAATTATCAAAGTTAGATTGTATGATTAATAAATGTCTATATTATAGAGTAGAAAGAAACAAATAAATATTATAACAACAAGAAATATTATCTTCTACAACCTAATGCTCTTTGATATTAACACAACCTTGCTTCTATGGAAATAAATAGTAACACATCATGACAAAACATAAAACAACCCTAAACAAATGAAATGAGATATAAATTATCATTAATCATAGGACAGTCCACACAAGAGATGCAACTTTAGATCAAGATAGCTATATTACTGATATTCCTTGTTATTGATAACACCTACAAAAAAAAACACCAAATTAACAAAGTTAGCCTTCATGATTACTAAATATATGTGTCATAACAGTAAGAAATAAAGAATGTAAACAACAAATAAAGATTAAAACAACAAGAAATATTAGTTTTGCTTTGATTTACACAACTTGTTGCTCACAACCTTGCTCCTGGAAAATAAACAACAACACATCAAGACAAAAACACAAACAAACCCTAAACCTATGATCATTACTCACATTAAGATAAAATATAAACAAACCCTAAACCTATTGATCATTACTCAAAGAAATTTGATGTCACTTTAGATCAAGATAGCTATCTGTGTTGCAGAGAAGAGAAAACACGTGAGAAAACGGGCATAAGTCACTGAGGTTTTGTCCAAATATGAGATGAAATTTTATTAGAAGAGAGCTATGGTGGAGAACAACATAGATATAAAATTTCGTGAAGAAATAACTAGAGTTGAAGAGGATATGATGAAATTGAATTCCGCCAAAAGGGGGGAAAAATGGAAAGATAGTGAAATGGAAAAGGAGGGAAAGTAGAAAGTTAAACATAAAAAAAGGAAATCGGATTTTAAACTTCCATGTGTTGACCATAAGGTACATCTAACACGAAAGAATAGTTTATGGTACAAATCACAAGGAAATTTGAAATTTATCTATTTTTTAAGTTATGGGCTCTATTTTTTATTTTCCTAAGAGATTTGGGCAAAGATATGACAAAAAGATCCATGCTACATGAATCTAGAATCCCAGCTCTCTTATTGGTTAAGCCATTATTTTTAAATTTACTCCTTAAGGTGTAAAATGGAGAGTCATTTGGAGGGCCTTTTAGAGGACTCGATAGAAAATAGAGCGCAACCAATAAGGAAGAAGCAAATGTAACGTTGAAAAATAACTTAATTCATTGAAATTTTTTTAAAAATAGTCCTGTTCACATTCAATGAGGGTACCTTTTTAAAAAATGATTGAGTACACATTCAATGTGGGTATCTTTTTCAAATGAGGTAGAGTTACTTTATTAAATACGGCTTACGTCATCATTGGATAAGAAAAAGCACTTCGAAGCTGAACTTTGTAGACACTTGAGTCTCTACATTTCTTCTGATGGTTTTTGATGTAGAATTTGGTGCTTTTGACAACACCATTGCATCCAGAGCGACCAAAAACCCCCTGAAAAGACTTTTGAATCACTTAAATCGGACCTGGAGAGGCAGAAATGACCAAAAGAAGGGGAGAAGATGCTTGTGCAATTCGGCGTGCATAGAGGCCTCATCAATATGCGCGCCAAATTGCACAAGCATCTTCTCCCCTTCTTTTGGTTGTTTCTGCCTCTCCAGGTGTCCGATTTAAGTGATTCAAAAGTCCTTTTGGGGGTTTTTGGCTACTCTGGATGCAATGATGAGGCCTCTATGCTCGCCAAATTGCACAAGCATCTTCTCCCCTTCTTTTGGTGGTTTCTGCCTCTCCAGGTGTCCGATTTAAGTGATTCAAAATTCCTTTAAGGGGTTTTTGGCCGCTCTGGACGTAATGGTGATGTCAAAAGCACCAAATTCTACACCAAATTGCTAATAAGTGTACACTGTTAGGAGAGTAGCATCAAATTTTTGGAAAAGGTGCCATATGATGACGTAAGTGCCTTTTGCAAATCTAAAAAGTTAAGAACGACTTGTAGCTAGTGCACATATTTCAATACCTCGTCAAATCCATTTTTTAATAACTTGCGATAGTTTCTTGTCAAGCACACATTTAATGAGGGTATCTTTTAAAAAAATTTCTAGAGAGAGAAAATACAACCATAAAGTTTAGTCTTTCTTTGCATAGAATCCTAGGAGTGATGTCTTCTATATCTGCGGCACCAGTCTTGTACATTTGTCCACTTGCCTTCACCGAAGGAAATCTTGATGGGACGAACTACAGTCTCTAGAAATTCAAAATCAATACAATTCTAGAATCTTATGAGCTCCTAGAAACTGTTCTGGGAATGGATGTAGAACCACTAGGAAGTCTCGACCCCCAACAACCTTGCAAACATGCTTCCGCTAGATGCTACAGCTCTTTGATCATGGAGAAGGCGCAATGTTGACGCACTTTGTGCCATCATCACCAAAGTAAGTGATTATGTTCTCACTCTGAGTGAACATACTACCAAGGCTGTAGAGGCTTGGATCATATTGAGAATAAATCAATATGAGACTCGCAACTAGAATAGGATTTTGAACCTAGAGAATCTGCTTATTGAAGGAGAAGCTACTGAAGCATTTATCTCGTGGATCAAAAATGTGTAAGATCAAATGGATGTTGTAGTAGGGATTACACTCACTAGTGAAGAGTTTGCCCGAAGGTGTATCCAAATTCTTCCACAGACGTATGATGGCTTGGCTACATCACTAAACACTCAGGTTAGAGTACCATCTTTATCATTTGGAGAATTTAGTGCTATGTTACTTGAGGAGGAGATGCGGCTGAAGACCCGTGAGTGATGGTGGTCATGCTGCATTTTCGACCAATGCTAAAGGCAAAGGCGCAACATCTTCTGATGAGAAGAAGAAGAAGTTTCAAGGGAGCTGCTATTACTATGACAAGAAGGGTCACGTTGTTAAAGACTATAGAAAGAAGCACGCTCACGAGAAGAACGACACCTTGAAGTCTTCATGGAAGGGAAAGGAGTCAGTCAACCATGTCGAGACCGAGCTTGAAATTTGAGTCACCATTGAAGAGGTATGTTCATCTACTCAGGCTCCAGTTGTTAATGACTCATGGATTTTGGATAGTGGAGCATCCTGAAAAATGACCAGTAAGAAGGGTTGGTTTAGTTCCTGGAAGCCTCTACAAGAACCCATCAATGTTGTTGTTGGGAATAATGCTAAATGTACAGTCGAAGGGTCTGTAACCATATCTTTTGTGGTAGCTACAAGTAAAGAGAAGAAGCTATCAGATGTGCTCTATGTACACCAAATAAAGAGAAATCTACTATCAGTTTGCTGTGATGACAAGATCGTGGGCTTGAAGTACGTTTCAAGAAAACTGAAGCTAAAGTTCTAGATGTTTTTGGTAAGGTAGTTGGCAAAGGAGTAATGCACAACAAGCTCTATGAGTTGAGTGCAGTGTGTGCATATAATGGGTATAGTAGAGTGTAACAGGTATGGTAGTGGTTAGTGATAGAGGTGTGGGTAGTGGTTAGTGATTCCATTGTTTCTCTCACCAGTCGAGAGAATGGTGCCTTGGGGATGAGAAGATTTGTGCTTTTCTGATATTTTAAAAAAACTCGTAGCACGACTATCCTTGGCCTCCATTTTCTCTTCTTCTTTGTAACTGGTGGAGGCGATGGTGGTCTTTGATTCTCCCACGGTGGTGGTGGTCTTTGATTCTCCCACGGTGGTCGTTCAGACCTGAACTTCTTTTTCTTTTGTGCACGCTCTTCCTCTTCTAGCTGGTCTCGAAACTTGCCCTCCATTCTTTTGCCACACGTCTTGACTGGACGTCTGGATGTTGTGGCTGCTTGCGGCTATGCTTGGCTTGCCCTGTCCTCTTTGGGCTGCTGTCTCTTTTGCATTTCTTTCTCCCAAGCCGCCCTCACAAGAGCAAACTCTTTGTCAATGGTATCTTTCGTGATGCCATAGGACAAGAGCTCGAGCTCCCTGTTCTGTAGAATAACCTCTAGCTGCTCTAGGGTGTCGGCCTCAATAACAATCTCGGGTGGTTGCCCTTGACCTTCCTCGGCTTCTTTTCGATGCCGCTCATCTTTCGCTTCTCTACTACGCTCTGCTTCTTCAGCTTCCTTTCTGCGCTACGCTTCTTCGGCCTCCTTCCTGCGCTCTTCTTCTCTCATTTCCTTTGCCTCTTGCTCTGTTACTATAGGTAGATTTGTCCTTTTTGCTGTAGAGCAGGTAGTGGGCCGAGTTGATCGAAAAACCGCTCGTCTTGCTCCTGTTCTTCTGGCATGGCCTAGGTATGTACGTGTGCGAGAGATAGTGGGAGAGCAAGAGAGAGTAGAGCACAAAGAAGAAAATGAAATGTGGTGGTTATAAATGAAAGATGACTTAAATATGTCTATAAATATATTTTTTTAAAACTTTTAAAAAATGTAAAAACACAAAAAGATTATAATCAGAGAGTTTAAGCCCATGAGGAACCACACCGCCGCTTGCTTGCTCACTGCCGTAGTCTCTCCCTAGCATTTGATCGGTTATATCCTTCAATTCTTCTTGCATTAATAGTTTTCATTAATACCATGGTCATCTAGGTGAGGTCGCTCTAGAAGATCGACCATTTTATCACACGCCTCCCATACACGTGCACGTTTTAGGCCAAGCCTGGCATCATTTCCTCGATATGTTGTAACATCACATATCTTCTTCCAAATTTCAAAGTTAGTGTGGCTATGAGAACCCAAGTGGTTTGATAGCAAGTGTCTTGCCTTTGATCCACCCATGCAAATTTTATTAGGGTTGTCTTGTGTAGGGTTTGATTTTCTATCCTTTGTCAAGACCACTGCTCCAGCATGTAGTCCAATAAAAGAAAGTACACCCTCTAGTGCACGTATTGACTCTTCTCGTCGATCTTCGGGCTCCATGTTCCAGACATAGTTTATGTGGAGCATCAATAGCTTATCCAAAATCCCGAGTCTTGCATGTAATGTGCACACATGCACTTGACATAGTGGAATGTCCAAGATTGGGTTCCAAGCATTGTCCTCCTGGTCACGACTAGGTGGCTTGCTCTGGTCACAACTTAATATGCCATTATGCCATACCTTTGATCCTTTCCTTTATTCAGCATAAAAAACGATTGCTTTTTTTGCACCCACATGTTTTTGACTTTTGCCTTTGCTAGGTTGTTTCCCTTTTACTCTTGAGTCTAATGCTATCTTGGAATGACAACAATAAACACATGAGAATATAGTATTCGCACCTGTTTTACAACCCAACATACACTTTAAGGTTTTTAGATCGCCACCCAAGTGCCATTCAACGTTAAAGCAGCCTATCCCGAGAACATCAAGCTTTTGACCATTGACCTAACAAGAGACGACATGTTGAATGCCAGACCGTTCAAAATACCACCTCAAGGTATCATGGTTCTATTTTGGGAGGACCCATGCTGCTTGCCACCAGATGTTCTTCTCTGATTGAATGCCATAGTAGTCTTGCTTATGCCCTTGACCCCTATTATTGCTGTCTTGACTTGCATCCAACTCTTGGGTCTCTAAGTGCTCGGCTCATCAAGGTTAAACTAACATGCTCCAGTCTTTGACCTTTAACCACTTGACATTCATCCAGCTTCAAGACAAACATGGCATTTCCACCTGTCTCTTCAAGTGTGACCTGCCATAGTACTGAATCATTGCTTTTTGTAGCACTTCCATGTCAATGTAGACATTGTTATATGCATTGTATTCAAAGGGTTTGTTTGTTGGCATTGGCATAATATCCTCCACCCACTTGTACCCATTAAACATGGATGCAATATCACCATTAGCACACTTCTTTGCCATCTGTAAGCTATAAAGTGTTGGAAGCAAGGATTGCATAACTCCCTTTGCTCGCAACCCTAAAGTGATTGACCTGTACATTGCTCTCTAACCTTTCTGGCTAATACCTACTGAGTCACATATATCAAGCATCTCTTTGGGTGTGACAATTTCTTTGATTTCCTTCAAAAAATGTCGACGAAGGGTCTCCCGCAGCCTATCATTGCCAGAACCTGTTATCATTTCCATGATATCCTTCTCCTGAAGGACATGCTGAAGAAGGGAGACATTAACATTATCCTCAGCGTTGTTACATCTTAGTATAGCTGTTGCACATGCCCTACAATTGCAAGAGTCACCCATGAGAGATGCTTTATTCATTAATTGCTTCTCAAAGTGCTATAATTCCTACAAAATTTTTTACCTGGTTGTTTGAATACGCCTCTTGCATGCGCCTGCTATCTTAGAAAGTAACCCAACAGCTTTACGTTTTCTTTTCCTTGCGTGATATCCAATGGGAAGGTGAGTGAAATGGTGAGCACGACGTCGAAGATTACGAGTGGAGTGTTGAAGACGAACATAATTATCGATAAATTGATTTATTGTGCGCACACGATCTGCTAAATTATTCTTCTGCACCTCAAGCTCCTCTGAGAGCTCTTTAATCCTCTACATCAAACTATTGATTTGCTTAGTCGACGTCGCTTGAAGCTGGTCGAAGGCAAATTGTGTTTGCCTCTTTCCAGCTGCCTCATCTAGCCACAACATTTGTAATCTCCTACAATAGCCAAGAAGCCCATTGAAACCATCACCAACAAACTTCAAAAAACTTGTAATGCTTTTGAATGGTGGAGGGGCACCAGATATTGGATCTGGTGGATAAAGATTTCCATCAATCCAAAGATCAATGGCCTTTGCTCCTTGCATTCGAAGCTGATCGTATGAAATATTGGGTGCAACATGCCTACTGCGTAGGGTTGCGTATTCTGTCTCCAAATCAACC
Source organism: Cibotium barometz (assembly GCF_041138505.1). Taxonomy (NCBI): domain Eukaryota; kingdom Viridiplantae; phylum Streptophyta; class Polypodiopsida; order Cyatheales; family Cibotiaceae; genus Cibotium; species Cibotium barometz. The sequence continues at coordinate 49,582,183 of NC_141084.1, forward strand.
TGAAGGCGGAACTTAGAAGGCTTATTGGTGATGTCTTGTAGTGCCATCTACAAGAAAGTAGGCTTGTAAGCTTGGGTTGAATAGGAGTGGAAGGAGCAGGATATGGAATCAAAAAATAATGGGAAGAATGGAGATGAGGGTTGCTTCTCTAAAGCTGCATTGTGGATAGAGAAAGAAGCCGCAAAGGGAGCCAAAGAAACATAGAGGGTTGGTAATGGTGAGAAGGAAATGCAAAGGAGACAATGCATCATGGGAAGCTTCTTTAGTGCAAGCTATGGCTGCTAAGCAATATAGAGAGAGAATACGTCATGGAAAGGTTCTTCTGTGCAAGTCATGGCTACTACTGTGGGTTAGAGGACCAAGTATTGTAGAGAGAATGCTCCTGGTAAGCTTCTTCCTTGCAAGCCATGGCTACTACTGTGGGTTTGGAGAGAGAAGGCTCATTTAGGAGTACAGATCTGCTAGCTATGGAGAGAGGACCAAGTATTGTAGAGAGAATGCTCATGGTAAGCTTCTTCCTTGCAAGCCATGGCTACTACTGTGGGTTTGGAGAGAGAAGGCTCATTTAGGAGTACAGATCTGCTAGCTATGGCTTTTGGAGAAGAGAAAGAAGCTTTTTTCCATGGAGAAGGAGTGCAGGGCATTTTAGAGAGAGGATGTAGAGAGAGAAAGATCTGGTGCACACATAAAAAAGGGGGGAAGAAAGTGACAAATTTTTGGAATGTTTGGAGTTCAAAAAGGTAGAGAGAGGCTATGATAACTGACTGACAGCCCAAAAGTAAGCTTTAAAGTCACCTTGGTGGCCAGATCTAAGAAGATCTCCTTTTTTCGTTTTTCTTATTTTTTGTGAAAAATCAAATATATGCTTTTAGGACTAGGCCTCTAGGCTTGGTCAAAGATGGATTAGCATTTTAAGCATTTCACTAAACGTCCAAATTAAAGGGCCCAAGAAGACTCCATTGAGTTCCTAATGCAACATCCATTGCCTTCTCCCATACATGCTTCCCAATAGCTTCTGTATAGCATGTAGGTTCCACATGCTTCACCAAAGAGGTCATATATGCGTAATGCATAACAAAATCACGATATGTCAACCTATCAACTGGATACTTGACCCTTTGGGATCTCTGCAATGAATGCGGATCACTCTGAACACCTATCACTCTAGCATGTGGAGGCATATATCTATCTTGCCTTGCAGCAGCTGCCTGGTGTGCGTAAAACTGGTATGCCAAGTTCCTCATCCAAACTTTTTGAACTTGACGACTCATAACCTGTAATGCCAATTCCTTCAACCTTCTTTTTTCCTTTATCTACAACACTACTCCCAGTCACACTCTCATGTCTCAAGCGTCTTGACCATGGACGTATAGTGCTACTCTCAGACTCTGTTGGCCCAGACAGAAATAGAACTTGTTTTTGTGGCAAGTTCACATGCACATCAGCATCAACGGAATCAATGACACCCTCATCCTTTGCCTTGTACTACCAACTAGCAAGTTCATCAAACACCACATCTCGTGAGATAACTATGCCTTGTGATCCTGTGCATACCCAACAAAAATGCACTTTTCTCCCTTAGAATCTAGCTTCTTCCTTCTCTCATATGGCACATGCACATAAGCTATGCTACCAAACACTTTGAGGTGTCCAATGTCTGGCCTAAAACCTGTAAGATGCATCTCTGGCGTACTTCCATGTATGGCAACTATGGGTGTCTTATTAAGTACATACACCGCTGTGGCACACGCTTCTGCCCAATAATAGTCTGGCATGCTCTTTTCATTGAGCATTGCCCTAGCCACATCACCAATGACTCTATTTTTCCTCTTAGCAACATCATTTTGCTGAGGTGTATACGTGCAAGTTAGCTGCCTTCTTATGCCATTCTTTCTCAAGAAGTTCTCAAAAGCATGTGAGGTGTATTCACCACCTCCATCTGTCCTTAAACATTTTATCCAAGAGACATACTGCTTCTCTGCAAAAGCTTTGAAGTCCATAAACTTTCCCAACACTTCACTCTTCTCTTTGAGAAAGTAAATCCAAGTCATTCTACTGAAGTCATCAATGAATGTCACATAGTACATACTGCCTTTAATGGATGGGTTTTGTGCAGGACCCCATACATCACTATGAACAATATTAAGTGGCCTACTACTCCTATTGCCTTCTTTAGGAAATGGCAACCTTGCTTGCTTTCCAAACTGGCAAGCATCACATACATGCATATTCCCATCATACTTGAATCTAGGCAGCCCCCACCAACAATGCCTCTTGCCTGCATGTTCTTTAACTTTTGTATGGTCACATGTCCAATCCTTTTATGCCACATTTCTATGTCTTGTACCAAATTTCGACTTTTAGAGAACATAGCCGATTTCAACTCGGGAATCCTAGCAGCCAATTTAAATAACCTGCCTTCTTTCTTGCCTTTGGCAATGACTCTACATCCATTTTTGAAATCCTCAATGAAGCAACCGTGCTCGTTGAAACGAGCCTGTAAACCTTGTTCAACCATTTGACCAACTGAGGTAAACTCTTTGTAATAGAAGTCACATATAAGACATCTGACATAGACTTCGTTTCACCATTTTGCATCACCAATGGTACACTCCCAACATGAGTGATAGCATGCTAAGAATCATCACCTGTCTCCAAATAGCCTTTCACATCCATTGGCTTCATATGTTCAAACCATTCGCCATGATAAGTCATATGGTTGTACTCTACCCCCTCTCAAATCATTTTGTTTGCGGTAACAGTCACGTGCCATATGACCAAACTTTCCACAGTCAGAAATGCAGAAGACAAATTGCAGAAAAAGATTGCAAAACACAGAAACACCTCAACAGCAAACACATAGACGCCTTTCCTACAGTGTAAATTTCACTTCACGCAGCAGCCCGAGCTGCAAACTGGAGCTTGGTGCAGGGCAACTCCCCGGCAGCGGCGCCAAAAATGTGCGCTTTTGCCGCACAGGTCGTAGCTGGGGACTTGCCAAACACCGTATGTGAGCCACGAATGGCTGCAAGCATACAACCAGGAAAGCAAACTCAAACAGAATGCAAGGGTGTGTCACTCACCACTCTAACTGCCGCCGTGAAGGATTCAATTGTTTTGTGCTCAATGTTGATGAGGAAGTCGTTGCTAAGTGTTTGATAAGCTTTTGCTATGCTTAATGATTGATTTTCCCAATCAAGTAAAGAGGGATTAGCTCCTTAATTAGCTTAATTATGGTGTGTTAAGAGTTAAGTCTTGTAGCTTGGTGTTGCATTAGTGTTCCCTCATGTCTATTGATGGATTCCTAGAGTCTTATTAATTCATTTGAATGTGTATGCGTCGATGCTTAGTCTTTTTAGTGTTTAACTAAGCAAGATTAAGGAGTAATTAAGTGTCTGTGACCTTATCTCCAAGAAGCTTTGTGTACTTTTGCCGTTCCTAGCATAGATTCCATAGAGCTTGACATGCTCTATGTATGCCTCCATGCCCTAATCGATTCCCTCCCCTGCATTAGACATTTTATGTCTTTTAATATATAGATATAGATAGTATAGATTCAAATTTTGAATGGACTGAAGATAGTTAGTTGACGAAGTTGATGCACAGTTAGTTAGTTGACTCTAGTCTATACTATGATATTATTACTATCTATCAGGCAGTTAACTTCTAGACTCAGCCATTTTTATGTATTAGTATAGATAGAGAACAATTTCACATGGCACAATGGAGAGAGCACTACAACTGTCAAACCTTGCACAACCATCTCTCAATGCACATAGTTGTAATCAAAGTGCTCACATGCCAATACAATCATATGAAATTGAGCACATGAGGTCACATAACCTATCTCTGTCAAATCAACCACTCCAAGGCACACAAGTCTTTCCAAATGTGGCCCACATAGGCACATCAAGAGCACATGAAATCACTCAACATGTATGCATAACACTAGAAAGTGAGCACCTCAAGACCAGTTCGTCTCTATCACAAAACAAACAAAAATGCAAGGTCAAGCCACAACAAGCATGCAATATTCAAGTGACAAGCATGTAGTCAAAGGTCAAGCCACAACAACAAGCATGCAATATTCAAGTGACAAGCATGTAGTCAAAGGTCAACCTATTCACATAGACAATGCCATGCTTCCTAGTCACACATCACAACTACCAATAGCAACTGTGCATCAAGGCCAAGCATGCATAGAAGATGAACACATGAGCACTCATCTTTGCATGATGAACCGTTTGGGAAGGGGGGAGCTCCCATTTTCATTTTCTCTACCACCACAGCCCCCGAGAAACCATCATAAAGGCATGGACAAATGGAGATCCATCCTAATGTCAAAGAAGTGATTGCGGAAGCTTCAACAACACATACGACCCAAGCGACAGTCGATTCTACAAATATGCCAAAATAGGAAAGTCGCATGAAGCCTCTTTTGGAATACATGATTAAAGGTAGCTTCTAACTAAGGCAAGTAACCACCACCTCAAGCATTCAACACAAGTATGAAGACAATCAAGGAGGCCAATTCCAACTACTACTCCCCCTTCAAGGAAAGAATCCTAACACTCCAAGGGTCTTCAAGTATCTACATATATGAAAACCCTTACATATGTATACAAAGATATAGAAGGTAATGAGTATGAACAATCTCATGAGCCAGATGGCATGCTCAAGGACAAGGAGTTCTAGCAAAGTCACACATGTGAAGGTTGTGGAATAACCCACTTCCTAAGGGATTGCTCGATGTGTATACAAAGGAAAGAAAATATACCACTTGGAATAGCTATAGAGGGCCCAACAACTGTAGAAGAAGAAGTTTCCTATGCCCTCAACTCAGTCATCTCCCAAGATATCATCAAGATACCCACCAAGGTCACCTCAAAAGAGACAAATCCTACCCCAAAGTATAACAAATCTCTTGAAGTCTCAAGTTATGGAGCTCCAAGTCAACAAGGCAAAGTTAGATCAAACTAAAGACACCATAATGCAATCGACAGTTGTAAAAGAACAGATTCCACAAGAAAGCTCTGAGACAAGGACTCATAAAGATGCAAAAGAGAGTGTGGAAGATACAAATAGAGAAAAGATGACCACATGCAGCAAGGAAACCATAGTTGATAAATGAGCAGATACCACAAAGGTAGATATAGAAGCATCAAAACAATCTTAAGACACTGAAGATGCAGCCAACATAGCAAGTAAGTCCACAACAATATGGACTAATTTGATATTGTGGGTAAATCTGGTGTCAAAATATCAAGTTTGGATCGAGTAGACCTTGCGGCGGCGGATAAAAACTTCATGTCCTATGGAACCTGGGTACTATCTGGGCAACCAACTTTAGATAAGGATAAAAAGACCATTCAAGCTTGTGATAAATCATTGGAAAAATTCTTAGGGATGGTTAAATCAATCATTAACATAAATTCACAGCCCTTGGAAGGAGAATTCTACGTCATGGATCCAAAACATCTGCAAAAAGAGCCTGTTTTGGGTAGACAGTTAGCAAAAGCAGCCCTAGATCTACAGAAACCTCAAGATATGAAGGAGGAAGAGTCGAGGGCACAAATACAAAATAACCCAAGTTCCAGCTTACCAATAGATGCCGATTCATAGGACAAAAGCAAGTACAACCAATCTAGCAAGAATCAAAACAATAAGTATCAAAGATAAAGAAAGGCATAGAAAAAGAGGCAGGTGTTAGTTCATCAAGTGTAAAGCCACAAGTGCCACAGGAACAAGCCAAGCACCCAACACAAGCTACAAATGACCATGAAGATGATGAAGACATATATGTCCCACCGGCAAAAGGATTGTCATGAGCATACGGCATCAAGAGGGATCTCCACTACAAAGATTAGCTCTCATTGACATGCATGCTAACAAGAATATGATGTCTCATCAAACTAGGTAAGCCAGACCTCAACCAACAACCAAGTTTGTGCAAAAATTGGCAAATGTGTTTGGTGACTTCTTAGGAGTCATTGAAATTCTCTTGGAGATTAGTGATCACTTTGAGAAAGCCAAGTTTTTTGTCATGGCTCCAGGAAATCTACACAAAGAAATAGTTGTTTTGGGTAGACAGTTAGCAAAAGCAACCCTAGATCTACAGAAACCTCAAGATATGGAGGAAGAGTCGAGGGCACAAATACAGAAGAACCCAAGTTCCAGCTTACCCCAATAGATGCCGAATTCTCTTGGAGATTAGTGATCACTTTGAGAAAGCCAAGTTTTTTGTCATGGCTCCAGGAAATCTACACAAAGAAATAGTTCTCACCTGGATGGCAAAGACAAAATTGCACTATAAGATGGACCCATCAATACACGTCCTTTCTCAATGCAAATCAAGGAGTAGTGGTTGTAATGCTAGCTGAAGGCGTGCAGGAAACAACATCGAAGATTTTGGAGAAATACAAAGCCCTTCCTTTGGCAGGCCAAAAAGCATAGACTCCCACTTGGAAGGGGTCATCTTGTATATAGACTCATACTATATACATTAAAAGAAACCTATATGCTAAGGGGACTTTCTAGACTTCACTTCACTTTGGAGTACATGAATGTAAGGGTGTGTGTGGGAGAGGGGGAGGGCAAGAGTACAACTTTAGCACATTTTAAAAGATCCATTTGTTTAATGTGGTGCTTTTCAAGATATTGATAATTCTTCTTTAAGGCCTATTTGAAACTAGCATTTTAAAAGATCCATTTGTTTAATGTGGTGCTTTTCAAGATATTGATAATTCTTCTTTAAGGCCTATTTGAAACTAGCATCTTCATCTTGGGAAGTATCTCAATATCTAGCTCTAGTGAGGCTTTGAGATCCATAATCCATTCTAGTCATTGACTTTTTTGTAGCTCTTTCTTAGCATCCTCATCTTGGGAACTACCACAATATCTAGCTATAGTGAGGCATTGTTAGCGGCTCGCCACGACGAACGAAGGAAGCATAGCTTGGGCGTGAGAAAAACTAGGCGTGAAGATTTGAAAAACTGGTGTGCACTATGAAGTGAACGTGAAGAGAGAGAGAGAGAGAGAGTTGTAACAGGCGTATGGAGAGAGAGAGAGAGAGAGAGAGAGAGAGTTGTGCATTGACACAAACTTCACAGAGAGGGAGCTTGAGAGAGAGAGAGAGAGAGAGAGAGAGAGAGAGAGAGAGAGAGAGTGTGTGTGTAAGGATGTGTCTCTCCCTCTCCCTCTCTCTCTTCATTTGCTTTTCAAAAAGCAAATGAAGTTTCCTAATGAACTCTAGTGCTTCTATTCTTCGTCATCGGTTGGGGATGAAACTTGACGTATTTTTTACACGCTCCCGTGGGGAGAAAAACGCTAGGGTAAGGTCCCGTCTCGATCATTTGGAGTTAGATGGGGATGAAACTTGACACGCAGGTGGTTGGGCAAGTAGAGAGAGAGAGAGAGAGAGAGAGAGAGAGAGAGAGAGAGAGAGAGAGAGAGAGAGAGAGAGAGAGAGAGAGAAGCTTATTGTTAGGTCTCTATTAGTTAGAAAGAGAGGTTTAATTATTAGTAGAAAATTTTTAGAGAGACAATAATCCTCCCTCTCTCCCTCACACACAATAATCCTCTGTCTCTCTCTAGAGCTACCCATTCGTCTGCGCGAATGCAGACGGATGGCAACTCTAGAGAGAGAGAGAGAGAGAGGCTTATTGTGTGTGTGTGTGTGTGTGAGAGAGAGAGAGAGAGAGAGAGAGAGAGAGAGAGAGAGAGAGAGAGAGAGAGAGAGAGAGAGAGAGAGAGAGAGAGAGAGAGAGGCTCTTATTGTTGCAGGATGCCGCTCATCATCACCTCCAGCTCTTGCCCCAGCACCACCACCTCCTTGCGTGCACCACCTCCTTGTGAGCTAGGCGCACAATTTGCCCTTCACCTCCTGAGACGTGATAGAAACTTTGTTCGTCATCAATGAGAATAATGAGTTAATGAGTTAAGTTTAGAATTAGTAACGTTAATGATTGAAACTCAATTCATCGTTAATGATGATCACACACAACACCAATATGTTTGAAGATGTTCAAGCTTCCGACCATTTAAAACAAGAGGATGTGGGTGACGATCATCATTAGGAACAAGATAAAGATCATCAATAGGAACAAGATAAAGATTTGTTATTTTGACATAATTGTACTCAAGATTGGACATGATTGTCATGTATGTGGAATGTGAGCATGATTAGATACTTAAAGGAGTTTGTATCATTTTTTGGCTAATTTTTGGGTAAAAATAGGACAATTTGAAAGAGGCGGCTCCTGCCAACTCCTTATCAAGGCCGCTTCGCGGCCATTGATGGCCGCCTTTGGCGGCTATACTCAAAGCCATTATTAGTGATCTACCTTCAGCACTTCTTCCTAGTCTCTTACGATTGCTACCTTCAATGGCTTGCTTACTCCCCTTACCTTATTGTGCATATCCAGTGATCAATGGGCCTCCTCAAGCACACGTTGAGAGCATCGATGGGTCTGGTTGGCTCTTCTATGCCCACTTGATTGGAAGAAGGCCACGCCACTTGTCATCACAAGAATCCACACACTTTTGGACCTTATCTACTATTTTTGGAAGCCATAACCCTTTGACCCTATCTGGTAGTTTTGGCAACCTTATCCTTTTCAACCCCTATATTATCTAGTAGCCACACTTTGTACAATCCACACTCATAGTTCTTTTTCAATCCTACCTCACTGTACACTTATTGATGGCTCGGGGGTGAGGGTAAACAAATCCACGACGGTGCAGGGCTATAGAGCTGTAGACAAGGAAAAATAAATCCTTGATGAGTTTGCAAGGTAGAGGGTGCTGCGCTAGTGGATATGTATGACAAGTGTGGCGCTAAAGCTCACTAGGTTGCCTCCTCGGGATGCCATCTCTTGAAGTTCAGAAATTGTAGGATAAAGACCACGAGGTCACTGTGGTGAACTCGGGTTTGTCCTTATGGTGGTTTCTTTTTCTCCCCTTCTACCTTCCTTGTGAGAGAAGGACTTCTTCTTCTTCTCTGTCAATCCCTTACCTTTGAGGTGGAGTTCACAGCCCTGCTCTACTTTTTTCTCTCCCTCTTACTCTCCCTCAATCTTGAATGATATAGTGGTACCTTATAGCAATGTGTTGCTTCTTGCATTGATGAAAGAGAGTACCTAGAGACATGTGTGATTTCTTGCATGAATGAAAGAAAGCTACGAAGGCTATGTCTTGTTCTCTTGCTTCGTGAAAGGAAATACTATTGGCATGTGTGGCTTCTTGTTTTCGAGTATGGGAAGAAGCTATGTGATGTTTCATGAAATGTTTGTTCTCTTTTTCCACCAAGGATCCATAGTAAAATTCTATGAAATGTTAATTATTTTTTTCCCGATGGTCCTTTGATAAAGGGGGAGGGGCATTGAGCTTCTCTTCTTAGAAGCAAAGTTTCGTTCACCTTAGCCCAACGGAGGGGTATGGGTGTGTACTCTTTCCAAAGAGGGTATAGAGATGAGCTACTCTTTTATTTATAAGGTAAATTAACAATTTTTCAACCCTCCACATTCTTGATAAAGTCTTGACTTGCAAAGTTTTAAGTCTATTACGGTAAATTGTCATCTCTCCCCGGTACTGGTAATGAAGTCATAAACTAACGGATTGAAAAAGATATGTCTTACCTAATGAATCCGTTATTATGTAAATGCTAATTAGGAAGGCTAGTTGCCTGCCTTGATTGTGGTTGGGGGGGTTCTTGGTTCACACTTCTTTGAAAGCCTCTTTTGGTTCTTTTAGTTATCACCTTGAAGATTGGTCATTTAACCCTTCATTGTTTTAATTCTTTGGTCAATTAAAGATTTGGTCGAGTATGCTAAATAAGGTATAATAGGCTATGCGAGAAGTTTTAGACTTATGCTTCCAAGGTGGGTTCTGTCATGTCAAGGACTGATAAGGTACAAGCCAACTATGGTTGTCTAGTTAGACCATGGGATGATTTAAGAAGTGGGGACTCTTGAGTAAGTAGAAGATTTGTGGCCTTGTTTAGTTGTCATTTTAGAAAGAAAGGTTGCTCAGTAGAGACGGGAACATATCTTGAAGATCTAGGAGAGATGTTTTGGATGCTTCTCACTTGAGGGAGCAAAGTAACATGTGGGCTCCCTGCCTTGGAGGATAAAGCAAGCATGTCTCCTCATTACTATCAGCGCTTAGAGGACTTATAGAAATATTATCCCAAGTTGAAAACAAGGTGCATGTAAAGAGGCTTTGCGTGTGTACATGAGGATTTATGTGTATGCTTAAGAGAGATGTCTAGGTTGAGAAAATTGGGGGTATGCTTGAGATTCATGCCTGTAACTAACGACTTCGATCTACTTGTGTACGATTGGATTCAAGGGCTGTGTAGGAGAATTCAATTGCCTTCCTTAGAAGATTGTTACTTCAAGAGATTGCTTCTTCTAGACAAGGGGAAGACTACTCCATGCCGAGATTGTAGGCAAGGCAGAATGATATTGTGTTGGAGACCTGTATGCCATGTGTGGTGCTGTTTAAAGGGCGCAACCAATACCCCATGGGCTTCCCTCATGGGATGTTGTCTCTAAGAGTGCACTAATTGTAGGATAAGCTCTAGAAGGTCACCCTGATTAAACACTTAAAGGCTTTGAAGAGATGTAGCATGTAGGCATCCCTCTACATGTAGAGACAGGTGCCTGTACGTTTAATGTGTGTAGTCTTTGAGGTCTAGCCAAAGAAGGCCAAGCAATTGTTTGCTTTGAAGAGGAACAACATGAGGGATTCCTTCCATTTACATTGACATAAGCGGGCATCTTGAAAGCTTGTACTATGATCGGAGTGGCTGGAAAGGGGAATCAAATCCATGATGCGAAGTAAGGCTGGGGTTGTTGCTTGTGCTGGGAACACTCTAGTAGACATGTAAGCCAAATACAGTGCTCTTTCAAATAACCAAGATGTGCTTGAGAAGCTCCCTGCTTGGGATGTCTCGTAGAGCGCACTACTCGCATGATAAACACAAGAGGGTCAAGGTGCCCTAAACTACTTTGAACACATGACTCATGAGGATATCCCTCCAGATGAAGTGAAGTTTGTTGTGTTCTTAATATATGTAGCCTCCTAGGTCTTGAAAGAGAGGGTCCTCACAATACCAGTAAGATACAATTATCATACAGGAAATATACTGACAAGATAATGGTATTAAACCAAAAAAATAATGTTATAACAAGACTGTGATGCCAGTAATACTGGTATGATTAAAAGTGTTAGAATACCATTATCAAACTAGTATGGTACTTGAATTATGCTAATAGTATGGTAACGTGTTTAGCCCATTATTTATTCTCTAGATATACTATTTTTGCAGGATGAAATGTCTTGGAACTTTTTGGATCTGGTCATGGGAATGAAGAGTACAATAGTGCAGGAGCAATAATAAAAGAGCTTCAAGTTAGTACCAACTATAGTCGGATTGCACAAGGCTACAATGTTCTATAAATGTTGCGGCATTATTGAGAGGAACCTTGTCAGATGGTGTTGCAATCACCCATGCATCCTAGGCCCGCTATGTAAGTTGGGTATTTTGGGAGATTGAATAGGGGGATGTGTAAAGAAAAAAAATTAGGATGTGAAGGCTGTAAAGAATACTCAACCTCAATGCACTCAATTTTTGCATACTCAGATCATGATCTTGTTTGTGTATAGGAAAAACAAAGGAGATGTATGAACAAGTCACATGTTCCTGATTGGACATACCTTATCTTGGAGCCTACTGAAGAAGAGGAAGACAATGAGTACAAACTTATTGAGGATGCAATGTATAAAGGACATTGTTTCGGAGGAACAAGTAGAGCAAGCAGAGCTACAAGTAGAAGCGATAGCGGAAGCAACATGCGGCAACAATGATTTTTCGGCATCCAATACATCATTATATTTTGCCCATGAAATTATAAAAGTAAGTCTATGGTTGGGGCCTAGAGCTTCCAGTTTATAACATTTTTACCCAAAGTGGATTGTAAATGTAACTTTTACAAAGCCCTAGGTATATAAGTCAACTCTCGCGATTGGGTAAAAGAATCTTACTGTATCTACTGTCACATCAAGAGAGCTCTATTCACAGCAAAGAGAAGGTGTCTCTTGGAGCTTCCATTGCCACCTTTGGTTGTATCTATTGCTTCCATTGATAAATAGTAATCATTGCCATTGTCTTGTGCTTCCATTTGATGTCATTTAGTAATTGATTTCTACTATGGAAACATCAAAATTGTGATTTTGTGCAACTAGGTTAAGTGCCTTGTTTAAGTGTCTTAATAGTGATTCCAAAGTGTTTCCCATATGTCTGTGTCATTGATAAGGAATGATTGAGCATACTCTTGGGTCTTGTATTATCAATGTCTTGTTTTGGTGTTGTGCAAGATCAAAATCACAATTTTGGTTTAGCTGCCTAAACTATGTTTTGATGATTGTAACATGTTCCCATGTGTTTACTTAGTGCAAGGAGTAAACCCACCACTCTAAATGCTTGATTTTGACATTATATTTAGGATCATATAAGGTTATGGTTTATGCGTGCTTGCTTGCTAATTGTGATTTTGATTGATATGCCCGAGGCCAAGAGTGACTTCCCTAAGCACATAGGTGTGATTCTGTGGTGCCTGACAAGCCCACATAGCTTCCATGTCACTTCCCCGATATTGGCATTGTGTTGGTATTGGAAATCTTTGCTACAATGTCCGTTGTTGCAGTGAGCCACTAATAGACATTATGACACCCTTAGTCAAGCTCTTATTGTTGGTGATAATTTTGTTGTTCCCACAACAAATGACAATGAGAGGTTTTCTGCGCTCTAAATCACCATGGACTCGGTTTTTTTTTCCAAACAACCAATCGGCCCCCCTATTGACCGGCTCCACCAGTTATGTTGCTCGGCAATAAAATGAACGCGTAAAATTGAAAAGTGAAGGGTTATATTTTAAAAAATAATAATACTCTCTCTCTCTCTCTCTCTCTCTCTCTCTCTCTCTCTCTCTCCCCCCCCACGTCACTATCTCGCTCTCTCTCTCTCTCTCTCCTTCACACACTCTCTCTCTGCCTCTCTCTCTGTGCGCTCACCTGCCATCGCCATGACCTTGGAGCTGGAGCTGGGAGGACACGAGAGGCGCGTTCTATGTGTGTGGACAGCAGCAGGGGCGGGGCGGAGCAGGTCCAGGGGCATGGGCAAGGCGTACGGGAGTTGGGCGGGGCGGATCATGCATGTGTGTGTGTGTCGTGCACGCGCGTGGACGGGAACAGGAGCGGGGGCAGAGTGGAAGGGAGCAGGGGCGGGATCCGGCATGGCCAGCAGCTAGCTGGAGAGGAGGGCGAGCAGGGCACGCTACCATAGCAGGGCAAGCAAGAGAATCGAGAGAGAGAGAGAGAGAGAGAGAGAGAGAGAGAGAGAGAGAGAGAGAGAGAGAGAGAGAGAGAGAGAGAGAGAGAGAGAGAGAGAGAGAGAGAGAGAGAGAACGTTCAAAGGATATTTTTTTTAAAAAGAGAGAGAGGCGGTTTTTTTTGGAGAGAGAGAGAGAGAGAGAGAAAGAGAGAGAGAGAGAAAAAAACGCCTTTAAAATTTTTTTTTGACTTTTGGGGGCTTTTTTTAAAACTATGCTTTCTCCTGCTTCAATTACCTTGCCTCTTGTATTGATTTCATTAATTTTCTTTTTCTATTTATCACACCCCGTCTGCCACACACACAGATAGGAGAGAGAGAGAGAGAAAGGGCACCAGGCAAGAAAGAAATACAGGCAGACGCTCTGAAGTCAAGGCTATGGAGCTTGGTTCAGCGACTGGCTCGGCCACCATAGATGACAAGATCGGCCAGGTGGAATCTAAAATTGAGCATGCCGAGTCGCAGGCCGCCGATGCTTCAACTCCCGAAGACATAGCTTACTGGAGACAGAAAGAGATGAAGCTCAGAGAGAAAGAGACGATGCTCATAGATTCAAAGGCAATTTTGCATCAGATAACCCTTCAGAAAGAGATAACCCTTCAGAAAGAGATGAAGCTCAGAGAGAAAGAGATGAAGCTCAGAGAGAGAGAGGCAATTTTGCTTCAGACAACCCTTCAGAAATCACCACCAGGTAATGCCCCCCATTTTGATGCTGTGTTACAATTGTTGGAGGACTCCTGGACAAGGGTCTTTGAAGCCTATACGGCGTCTGCCATGATCCGACCAGAAGATTTGAAAAAAGCCTTTGCCGTCTGTAAAGTTCCTGTGTGTCTTAATGAACCACAAAGAGATGGTGCTCGCCCTTCCCCTAGTTTGCTTTGGCATCGGTTGGATAAGACCTCCTGCTTCACTGAGGATATCCTCCGTGATGCCCGAGCTTCTCCGGTTTCCGCTCTTTATATACTCCTCGATGCATCCGGAGCTGGGAAAACAAGAACACTTTATGAGATTGCATATAAGGAGCAATGTATCTACCTGACTGGTGTTCCAGAGATGGGCTTTGGATCGGAAGGCTCCGGTGATCTTCTCGCTGTCGCTGAGACTTTAGAACGGCTGCATCCAGGTGCAGGGCCAATTCTAGAGTGTCACCTCCGCTGCTGTTTGAAGGCTCTGCTTCTGTGCAGATTTTTCATGATACGGAAGTGTGAGGCCTTGCTATCTCCAATGCAAAACATAACCTGGCTTTTCAAACAGGTCAAGCATCACCTTCTAGGTTTCCCTATGAGAGATTACTGGAAGCACTTAACAGAGCTGTTGTTGAATGAGATTAAGAGTTTGGATTATATCAAGGCTTGGGACAATGTTTTTTCTGATTTGCTTGGTCGTTATGTGGGAGTTTGGCATGGACCCATCATGGTTGATGAGTGTCAGGAGGTACACAGGTATCTGACAGAGAGGTTTTGCTCAGGCACAGGTGCAAAGAGATCAATGCTAGAAATTCTTCCACTTGCTCTTTTGGATATAGGGTTTGTGACGTCGACCTTCTACTTTGCTGGGACAGGTAGAACACTCATAGATATTGGATCAAGTATGTCAGACACCCTGAAAAACAGGGTGACAGTTCGTGTTTACAAAGGCCTTGGGGGATTTCACAGTAAGGATGCATTGAGGCAATATGCAGATAGGGTGCTAATAGACACAGACAAAATTGACTTCAAGAAGCTTTTGTTGCTCTATTATGGGAGATATAGGTTCTTCGTTACAGACTTAGAGAAGTATATTGCAAATGATGACCCACATCAAGATGCAACTGAATTCTTTATGACATTCGCAAATGATATCTCAACAAAGACAGGTGTTGAATTGGGAGGGATAAATAGGACTATCATGGATGATGTCATCAGATTCTTCCAGGAAGGTGTTGTCTCACGAGATGTTAGCAAAGCTTGGCAACTTGTTGAAGGCATGGTTGTTTTGCATTTTTTTGGCTTTCCAAAGATGGCTATCGTAAACCCGAGCCTCTCCTTGGTAGAGTATGGGTTGGCTAGGTTGGTTCAAGAGCAGCTGAAGACGCTGTGCAATGGGTCGAGGCTGGCAAATCTGTCTTTGGCACTGCAGCAGACAGTGGCAAAATGCTAATGGTACAAATTGAAGAACCTATAGTATGCATTTCTTTATGGTGTTATTTTGCAAAACAGCAGAGATTATTGGAAATAAAAAAGAATTTTGTACTTAATGTGGGAGAAATGAGCCATGCACAAATCGGTTTGGTGTATGAAGTTGCAGTGGCTGAGATGATAGGAAATTTTTTTGATGGCAAGGCAACTTCATCCATGTTACCATTGTGGTACAAAGAACAGCATCACGGTTCCATTCCAAGTGTATATCTTGAGACTGCAAAACTGGTTGTCCCAAAGACGGAAGGTGTCAAGGTTGTTGGGCACATGACAGAAGGGTATAGCCTGGGGGATTGGATAGAAGACGTGGAATCTGGCTGTGATGTATTTCCAGTTTTCCTTTTCACGGGAGATGATCACACATTTGGTCCGGACGCTATGTTTTTTCTTGAAGTGATGATAAACCAATCACGTGTTTTGATTCCCTGTGTATTGCAAGTGAAGTGTATGCAAAAAATGGCCATGCTAGAACTGAGAAAAGCGTTTGATTCACTGGATCTTAATGAGCTCTTCTTACACAAGGGAGGTGATGGTGTAAAGCCAAAAAAGGTTAAGCGAGAGTTTGATGAAAAAGCTGCCATACGTCTTCGGGAGCTTGCTGAGGAAGGATGCCTGAAAATTGTGGTCACAACAGACTTGGTAAATTTGCAGAAACAACTACAGGCTTGTTACAAGCTTCAAGATCTTCATCAAAACCCAAATCATAGGACAAGGTGTGGTAAGCAGAGTGCGGTTGCCAAGAGGCAGAAAACAACAACAACAAAACCTTTGCTCGGCGTTATCGATAATAGCAATGCTGCGATGTTTGTTGGTGATTGGCTTACCGACGCTGTGAAGAGAATGAAGCAAGCCTGCAATGCAAGGGCACCGGGGGGGGCAACAACCTGATAGCATTCATTTTTTGTTCTCTAACATGTATAAGAAGCCCTAGTGTAAGCACTTGATTGTGGTTGTGGAGAGCCCATGAATCTGTTTTGAATTTCAAGTTAGTAGTAGATGACTGATGATGACAAAATATCCTTATCCGTGAATGGTGAAACTCTAGGTGACCTGGAGATCAGGGTTTTTGTGGATGACACATGAATATTTGTTTGTGAGCCTGGATGTTATTAATGAAAGATGTTTTTGCAGCCTGGTTTGTTGTGCTTCACTATAGGCTAATCATGGTTATATATTTGGCTCATGATTTTTCAAGTTACTGTTTAGCATGGAAAATGCAAGCTCAGTTCAGTCGTTTTATTATGTATTGAGGTCTAGAGTTGTTGTAGGAGTGCCAATGGTCTGCTCCATTGTTGGCAAGTACAATGCTCTAATGACAAAAGCTGTAAATTGTCATGACTGTAAACATGTGGCAATGGTGTGTGTTTATGTTTGTAGTCTAGAATTAGAAATGGGGTTTGTTGTATGAGTTACAAAGGACTTATTTATATGGCAGAAGAACTTATATTTTTTTCTAGATGGTGATCCTAGGATCTTGGGCTATATATGGGTGCTTAGAGGTTCCAGCTTTTGCTGTATCTCATACATACATACATACATACATACATACATACATACATACATACATACATACATACATATATATATATATATATATATATATATATATATATATATATATATATATATATATACGTACATACATACATACATACCTATATATATATATATATATATATATATATATATATATATTGCAATAATTTTTTATACAAGAAAGCTTCAAAGCTTGCTGCTGATGCTTCTTTAGGAAGCTCCTTCTACGAGCTCTTTGTGGTAGGGTAGGCATTGTTATACAAGAATGAACACACCATGCTCATACACATCTCCCTCTCTCTCATTGCTAGCGCACACAATCTCTCTCTCTTTCTCTTTCACTAACATATGTATGCATCGTGCCACTAAGCCAATGTTACATTTGAGAGAGATAGAACAACAAAGGGAAGGGAATAGAGAATATATATATAAAAAGTCATAGTCGAATACATGTTTTGTTAATGAACCTAAATAAATCTAT
Source organism: Cibotium barometz (assembly GCF_041138505.1). NCBI lineage: Eukaryota > Viridiplantae > Streptophyta > Polypodiopsida > Cyatheales > Cibotiaceae > Cibotium > Cibotium barometz. The sequence continues at coordinate 49,599,767 of NC_141084.1, forward strand.
GATGAATATTTTTGAAGAAGCACTTCCACCATCTAATAGATCAATAAGTACTTTTTTGAAGGAACCAACTTTATATGATGTGTACACATGCATATATAAGTACATGTACACATCTACACACATGTCCAAGGTGTGCATGTATTATGCCCTTAATGTCACTATGATGCATGGTATGCTAAGAAGCTATTTTCTCCAATGGCTTGCATAAACATAAATGGGTTAAGAGGGATTTCCAACTGTACCACTAGTCCATGCTAGAATTGTGTGAGATGAAGAGGGGGATTCCCAGGTCTATCGTGTCCATGCTAGAATTGTTTGGGATATTGAAGAGGGGGATTTCTAGCTATACAACCTATCCATTATAGAATTGTGTGAGATGAAAAGGGGTATTTCCAGCTCTACCATCTGTCCATGCTAGAATTCTGTGAGATGAAGAGAAGTATTTCCAGCTTTACCACCTGTCCATGCTAGAATTGTGTGAGATGAAAAGGGGGATTTCCATCTCTACCACCTGTCCATTCTACAATTGTATAAGATGAAGAAAGGGATTTCAAGCTCTACCACATGTCCATTTTAGAATTGTTCAGATAAAGAGGTGGATTTTCAACTATACCACATGTCCATTTTAGAATTGTTCAGATAAAGAGGTGGATTTTCAACTATACCACATGTCCATTCTAGGATGGAGTGAGATGAAGAGGGGTATTTCCATCTCTACCACGTGTCCATGCTGGAATTGTGTGAGATGAAGAGGGGGACTTATAGCTCTACCACCTATCCATTCTAGAATTGTGTAAGATGAAGAGGGGGATTTCCATGTCCTCTCCCTCACAATAGTCTCCTACTTTATTGACAGCAGGCACTGGCTCGTATTTTCCCTTGGATGGTAAGTCCTTGAAGATAGAAACTTTATCGGTCATCGACACATTTATCCCAAGTTTTCTCAAGTAATCCCCTAAGACCGCCAATGGTATAGTGCACCTTATTGGTGTCGACAAGATGGCTGCTACATTTGATATGTCTAAAGGTGGAGGTGATGGGAACCTTTGTGAAGGCAGTTTTCTGATCTCTGAGTTTGCTTCATACTCCCCTTGATAGGAGGGTAGAGTTTTTAGTGTTCTCGGTTTACTCTCTTTGGATTTTTTAGATCCCGCATCCCCATGCTCGGAGCGTATTTCTAAGTCGAGTGTTCTTTGATCAAAATCAATCTCTTTGAGAGGTGGTTCATCCTCATCCCCATTTTCGTTTTCTTTGAGTTGTTTCACCGCTCGGTTTACTCTCTTTGGATTTTTTAGATCCCGCATCCCCATGCTCGGAGCGTATTTCTAAGTCGAGTGTTCTTTGATCAAAATCAATCTCTTTGAGAGGTGGTTCATCCTCATCCCCATTTTCGTTTTCTTTGAGTTGTTTCACCGCTTCCCACAATCTATTGTCGACTTTCGGGATGCTGGTGGTATCATTTTTCTTTCTGTTTGGTCTCTTTTTGACTCTAGGTTGATCTCTAGGGATCCTTGTTCTTTGTTGTTCTCTGGCAATTCTGTTGCGTTTTCATTGATCAAGGAATCCCCTTCTTCCTCTTGTGGAATTAGGGGAAGCCTACCCTTGTCCGTGTCATTTTTGTTTGGGTTCATTTCCTCCTTTTGGCTGTTGGATACCTTTAACTGCTCTTCCAAGGCTTGAGAGGCCTTAATCCTCCTATATTTGCATAGCTTTGCATTCATTTCTTCCATAGCTTTTCTTATACCAGGTGTCTTCATTGCTGGAATCCCAAGCTCCTCATCAAGATTCATCTTTGAACCACTCGAGTCTCCATCCACAACAAAATGTCCTCCATAAATGTCTGGCAAGACAAGGGACTCATTCACTTTCTCTTTACCTTTCTAAGATACATTTTCAGAATTTTTTTGAGTGCGCAATCTACCACTTCAAGGTCTTCAAACAGATTTGCCATTTGAGGACTCACCAGGTCCACTCAAAGTTTCTGATTGCTGACATACATCCTGCGTATGGGTTGCGGGAATTTATAAGTAGATGCCGAGTAAATGCTGGTTTCCCACATCCTTCTCTCGTTGACTTCCATGTCTTTGTATTGCCGTTGACTGCTGCAACATAAATGCACTCGTGACAGTGGAAGAAAACTTATGATTAGGGCGCAGTGAAGGTGGCACCTGTAGATTTGACCAAGGAACTTAATTTTTTTAAGCTGGAGGCCAAGAAATTTGAAAATCAGGCCCACCCAACACGCCCACACACACGCACACAAGGTACGCCCCTCTCTCTCTTTCTTTTGTTTTCACAGACGCACATCCATGCACTTAAAAGTACTCATACGCGCGCGCGCGCACACACACACACACGCGTGCGCGCTCACACACACACACACACACACACACACATACATATATATACATATGTATGTATATATATATATATATATATACATATGTATGTATATATATATATATATATACATATGTATGTATATATATATATATATATACATACATACATATGTATATATATATATATATATATATATATACATACATATGTATATATATATATATATATACATATGTATGTATATATATATATACATATGTATGTATATATATGTGTATATATATATATATATATATATATATATATATATATATAATTTCCTAAGAAAAATTTTCCATTATTTTGCTACTTTTTAATAATAAAGTAATCCAAATTTAAAATTTGGCATTACTTTTGTGTAATACAGTATTCAACTCTAATTATCATGAAGTTTGAAAAATAATATGCATAACCAATACATAACCTCAAATAATATAAGGATTTCTTATATTATTTTTATGATAAATAAATAAATAAGCATAATTTTAGAATTATGCGTGAAAGAGAGTAGTCCCATAAGAGAGTAGTGTAACATGAGCACATAATATAAAATCATAAAATTTATCATTTAAAAAGTAAAAATCAATTAAATCTTACTTACCACGCTAATAAAAAGTATAACATGAGCACATAATATAAAATCATAAAAATTTATCATTTAAAAAGTAAAAATCAATTAAATCTTACTTACCACGCTAGTATTTCGCTATATTTTTCGTAAGGTGATGGCCTTCCTTCAAGCTTGAGGGTTGGATTCAAGCTATGGAAAATTATGTGTGTGGGAAGGCCTATTTATAAGATTTTTGGGGCTTGGTGACTGGGCAATGACTGTATAGGTTACTAAGAGGTCAAAATGGTGCATTTTTGTGATTAGCCTACTTTTAGAATTGGATTAACTTGTATCCTATCTTTTAGTAGGGTGAAAACAGACCTCTTTGACCACCAGCTTGATATTTCCCTATTATAGCCTCCTTAGCCCCCTTTCACTAATGATCTTTCCTCTCTTGCTAATTACCTTTGCACTCCTAGTCCCCTCTAGCCTCTTTTCTGACCAATAGGAAATATGATAAAGTTGACTTTTCTTTTCCTAGCTTGAGATGCCTCATAGGCTCAATCTTATCCTCTTATCCTCTCACATCCAAGGGTCATTTTATTCATTTAAATTCCACACCCTAAGGTCCTTTTATTCATTTACACAACCATTGCAGATTGGTTAATTAATTAGGAACTCAAGGTGTGCACAAATTTGCACTAGGGTACATACTTGAACAAGAATGATTGAAAAAGACCCATCTTTATTGATTTGACAAATATGTACATGATAAGCTTGAATATATGTACAAGGCCCAGTAATGGGGACATTACATTCAACCCCCCTTAAAAAGGGTCAAGATGTCCTCATTTTGAACATACCTACGCCTAAGTAGCTATTGAAAAAGAAAAGTGGCCAATTCCTAGACTAAATCTGCAAGAGTGGGTTCCTTGGCATTAATAGCATTAGCATGGGCGGTTGCCCCACATCCTCTTCCTCGTCCGCCGTTCCATTAGGTCCTCCATTTTCGTTACGCCCTCCATTTCTGTTTCTTCCACCACGTCCACCTCTCCCAGCTTGAGATGCTTGACTAGTTTGGATAAGTTTGGGACAATCTCGTTGATAGTGGCCGAATTCTCCACATCCAAAACAGTTCACACGCGGTGGTCTAGCCTCATTTTGTGGAATAAACATGAGGCCTGAATGGAGCAGGTTGGGGATTTGCTTGGTTATGCCTTAAATATGGTGCTTGAGCATTCTGGGATAGGTTTTCTTCTACAGGGGTAAAGGTAAGCTCTTTTACAAGAGGCTTTGCCCTTATAAGTGCATCTTGGATTGAACAGGGTTGGATAGCCTCTAGCCTAGTAGTATTCAAGGGCTCGATGAGACCTTGACAAAAACGTGCAACTTGTTGGTCACCCATTAGAGCTGGTGCATACATCCGCAAAGTCACAAACTTGGAGTAGTATTCTTCCAAGGTTAGGTTATTTTGCTTTAAGGCAAAGAACTCATTCATCTTTATGGCTTCATGTGCCGGGGGTAAATATATCTCTTTCACCACATCCTTGACATTCTCCCAAGATTGGGAGTCTTCCAAATCTCCTTGATCCTTACACCACTGTTTCCACCAAAGTTTTGCATCTCTGGCTAAGTGAAACCTAGCTAGCATGGATTGATTCATGGGTTAAGTTCCAACAGCTGAGAAGTAGTCCAAACCCAAACTTCCATATCTTGCTCAACTTTTGGGCCTTCCTCGTTGAACGAGGGTGGTTGGGCCTGCTTCAACAAGAGCTTCTTCTCTTGGATTTCCGTATATACACCGGCAGAAATCATTGGAGTCACATTTTCCACATATGTAACCCAACTACACAATCAATCTTGGGAAAAAATAGATTCAATTCCGAAAATCAAAACTACTACTCTGATACCACGTGTAACGTACCCGATTCCCCAAAGACTCGGACACACTGATAGACAACAAAGGCTCACAAATACTTCCCAGACCCCTGTTGGATGCTGGAAAGCGAGTGCATGAGAGAACCCTGACTCTATCTCGTAGGGGAAACGTAGAGGTCTAACAGCTTTACGATCTCAGGATAGCCGAATATCCCGCTCGAATGACCCCTCGTTCTCTCAAGGAATTCATGCCTTTTTCCCCATCAAATGCGGGGCATGACCATAAACTCTTTCCCCTAAGATCCACCCTTGGTTCATAAAACTCATTGCCTTTTTCCTCATCAGAAATGAGGCACAGCTGAGAATTCCTTCCCCTAAGGTGAGATATTTCCTAACTAAAATGTTTGGAAAGTTACCCGGGTCCACCCAGCAATAGAACATTTGCCATCGGGGCATCCGTTCTCCCACTTTCCTTTGAACCGATATTCTTATTTAATTACTACCACACTCTTTACATGTAAAAGCAGGTTCCTTTATTATAAATCTTAGAACAATGTACGTTAAGGCAAGGAAGACCTTAATTGAAAACAAGGGATGTATGTACCCCACCATCAACCCAAGTTCCCCAGGTGGTTACATACACATAAAACCTTCCCACCACTGCTTTGTCTAGAATGCAGTCATCAGTTCCACTGAAATCCATGGGTACCCTTCTCTTCCAATCTAGTGGGACTGAAATCCATGGATTTCAGTCCCACTGAAATCCATGGGTACCTTCCCTTCCAATCCTAGGCGGACAGGAACTTCAATCTCCAGACCCACCTTCATGGTTGCCAATCTACCACTAGCTCCTTGGTCAGGGTAGCTAAGGTCGACCCCCAGTTACCCCGCACCTAGTGGGAACCAAACCCGGTGGCCTAAGGGGTTAGCATCCACTGAGTCCCTTCAAAATTCAAGGGTTCCAAAAAAAATACCCTGCCCACTTGGCAAGCAAAGGACGTGTATTTGTCCAAACAAGTACATTTCGGGCCTTGCGGTCTCAATTAGTTCGGGGGACAAGAAATCACCTAGTTTGATCATACTCTTGTCCCATACCAAGAGTAATTTCAAACGTTAAAATGGAATATTTTTCCCCCCTTTCAACTAAGAATTCCAAGCATAATGCTAGGTCGTAAAATAAGATGTAATTTTTCAATTACCATGGCGGCTATGTCCATTAACTTAACCCATGCACAAAAATCAAGTGCAAATAGAATGGTGATACGCCCGACCAATACAAATGTGATACGTCCGGCCAAAGGAAATAGCGTTCCGTATTTAGACTAAATAAATTTTCCTTATGTACTATGGTAAAATTTATCCTCTTGTATCACTTTACACTATTAAATATCATCTTAACTCAAATTACCTTTCATCGTTTATTTTCGCTAATTTACCTTAGCGTAAATTAAAACCATATCTATATAAACAATAAATAATCTTAAAAGGTTAGAGAACCAACCAAGTTTCCCACATGGACATCTTCTTCTCCATGTATGGATGCCAAGGGAGCATCCCTAGGTAGCGTCTCATTGATAGAGTCGGATCGCGCACGCTTAGGAGCCATCTTTGATTTTTCGTCGAAATAGTGAAAAATCAAGATAATCAAAGTATTATTTTTATCTCTAGATACTTTAAATGCATTTCTAAAATTTTTGTCTAAATTCTGAATGTTTTGGTTTTTCACTATTCTTTTGCTGTTTTTCCCCCAAAAAATGTAGAAAATGGCATTTCTATGCATAAAAATGCCTTAAAAAATCATTAAAAAATGTTTTTCATTGCTGAAAATTCATAAAATTCATAATTTTAGCAAATAAAAAAATTTCCTAATTTTCCCTCTTTTAAAAAATAGAATTTTCTATTAAAATATATAAAAATATCAAAAATTAGACTAAAATGGCCCTATTTTATAAGTAAAAATTTTTCTATTTGATTTTAAATCACAAAAGTGTTATTCTATGGCTAAATAACACTCTATAATTATCTAAACAAAATGCAACATATTTAGCTATTTTCTTGTAAAGAAAATAGTTAAAAATAATCTATTTAATGCATTTAACATGTAAAAATATAATTAAATTTCCATGGAAAAATTACTATGCATTTACAAAGCCTAGGATCTTTGATTTATGTAATTAGATGCATAAGTGAATTAAATTTAGTATATTAGTCACAAGTCTTTCTTTTCTTTTGTGAGAAAGGAAAGTCTTGCAAGCTCATTCTCTTTCTATTTTTGTTTTAGGAAAGTTTCCCATGTATCTCTTGAGACCATTTCTTTCCATTTTCAAGAGAGATGCACATTCCTTTCTATTTCTCTAGAAGGAGAGGACCGCAAGTAAGAGGAAAGAACTTCCTTATGCACATGTATTACTTCCCAAGCATATTTACTACTTCTCAAACACACCACACAAGAGACAATGAAGAAATGGCCCTCCTTTACAATTTATGCCACGCTTTTTTCATAGGATTTGTAGCATGTGGGATTGATATCCCTCTCTTGACTAAAAAAAATTCAAGCTTAAACTTTTCCAAGCAAAATATACTCCACTTAATGCTTTGCCATTTGCTATTGATGTATCCAATACAAGGACCCACCTCATCATCTTGTTTCCTATACCCACGGCTGCTTTGTGCTCTCGGCTAGCCATTATTATAAAACCTTGGCCTCCATCAATTGCCATGAAAAGTGACCCTTGTCAATCTCTCCTACTATTCCAAATGAAAACTACCATCCTGTGCATACTTGTAACTCTCTACTATAACTTCCAATTCCAAATCCAATTTGATAGCTTTGTTCCCAATATACCTAAGCACATTTCATGGCCTTCAACCACCTGGATCCGGCCTTCCATGCCACTACAAAACTGCCTCCAAAAGTGGCATCTACAAGCCCATGCACCCTAGTTAGGACTCCATTTCTTCTTCGATTTCCTTGCTTTAAAGCGTGCATTATCCGGCATTGATTTGCACACATTCCATGATCAAAGAGCACATGTTCTTCGCTTCCTCTTGCTGAGCTTGGAAACTTGTACCCCTGCTTAAAACCCCTATCTAATCTCACCAAAAAGAGTCCATCTACTACCAAAAAACTAAAGCCCTATCCAACTGCAAAAAACTAAAGCCCTATCCAATTGCAAAAAACTTGCTGCCACCGCTATGTACAAGCCCTAAGCTATGAAAACAATGCTACACATCAACAAAAATTGTGGACAACAAAATCCTGACACATCCGAGGTGTCCAAATCCCAAACTAACTTCATATCCCTATTTCCGGTAAGCACATTCCATGATCTTTGAGCATCTTGATCTGACCTCCCAAGCTCCTTTAAAATAGCGTCCAAAAGTAGCAACCGCTAACCTGTGCACCAAGTAAAAAGCTTCATTTCTTCCTCGATTTCCTGTCTTTGAAGCATGCATCAACTTGCACTTATTGCACTCATCACATGGTCATGGAGCACTTGTCTTGCACCTCCTCCTACTGAGTTTCCAAACCCTGTCCCTTTGCTAAAAAACACTATCTAATCCCGCAAAAACAACGTTGTCCACTGTCCAAAAAAATAAATCCTTCCACTAGATGCAAAAGCACCTACCACCACCGCTATGTACATGAACCAAACTGTGAAAGCACTGCTACATATCCACCAAAATTGAAGGCAAAAAAATCTGACACCATCTTGAAACAAAAGAAAAAAAGAACTAAAGAACCAATTTATAAGTTGAAAAGTTTGAAAGTTTGAGCAATAAAAGCTTATTTAACAAGAATCTGTAGGAGACAACACTAGTCAATAGATGTTAGAAGTGCAATGAGGAATTATTATGACATACAATGCCCACTAGATGTTAGAAAGAACGGGATATGCATACACATCTCAACACATCCATCCTAATAAACCAAGAAACACTCACATGCATGGATGGAATGCACAACCAATTTTCGCATCACAAGCTACATAAAAGACACGTATAGATGTGTGGAGAGCTTGCAATATATGCACATAGTTACACAATGAGAGCACCTTCATTAGATTGATCTTCTTCTTTGAAGAGGTCAATCTGAAGAGGTCAATCAAACATATCTAGATATGTGGGAAATGCTACATCCATAGTAGATCACTCTCTATGTAGTCTTCATTTCTCTTTGATGTAAGGGATATCCTATTACTTTGGATCCTTTGATGTGGCGGCATCATTGACAAAGGCATCCTTTGACCCCTAAGTTATTTTAATGAGAAGATAATCTTAAACACTTAGATTTAGTTAATCAAAACAAAATGAGAGCTTGATCTCTTGTGATCTTGAATGTCAATATACAAAGGCTGGTGAATTCAAGTTTCCTATCCTAGGCATTGTGGCAATTCTCTTCCATCTTGCATAAATCAGATGAATCAAGGAACATGCCCAAATTCACCTTTTAGTAACATGCATGTTACTCATGGTAGTCAACCACAAGACTATATAACTATCAACTTCAGTATGCATGGTATGGACTAGATACTACGACATCCCCACTAAAGTCATCAGTGCCCAATCGTATGTTTAGAACTCTGAATCAAGATATGCTCTCAACCATTGCAGCCGCCACATCACTACCTTGCACATACGTGTTCTCTAGTTTCCTTGTGATCCCTATATTTGTTAGATATCCATAACGCCTCTACGGGCGTTACCACAAGAGGGGACGGCCTCTGGCTCACCACCCAGCCATAGAGGAAGAATGAGGATTGCCCCTCATCCCCCAGGCTATATAGTGTGTGGCATGCCGTCCACACTAGCCTGGCCGCCCATGAATCCGCATGGGCGTCCTCTCCCACTGAACCCCGGACATGGCCATCCGGTCTGCCGTCGGTCACAGGCATTACAGCCTACATGACATTACCCCCCCTTAAGAAGAGTTTTCGTCCTCGAAAACAAACTGGGGAAACCTTTTGGAAATTGCACTACGGCATTCCCAGGTAGCTACCTCCTCATCCCTATCTGTCCATTTAACAAGTACCTTCTGGTACACTTTATGTCGGGTTTGTCTGTCTCGATACCCAAGAATCATTTCCAGTTCATGTGGTATCTTTGGTGGAGTGATCAATTCCACCAAAATATCTAGAGAAACTACGTTCTCTAACCCGTGAACTGATTTCTTCAGTTTACTAACATGGAAGACAGGATGAACTTGAGAACTCTCCGGTAACTCAAGTTTGTAGGCTACATCCCCAATCTTCTTAAGGACTTTAAAAGGACCACAATATCTCGGAGAAAGTTTATATCACTTTCCCGTTTTCATGATCAATTCCACCAAAATATCTAGAGAAACTATGTTCTCTAACCCGTGAACTGATTTCTTCAGTTTACTAACATGGAAGACAGGATGAACTTGAGAACTCTCCGGTAACTCAAGTTTGTAGGCTACATCCCCAATCTTCTTAAGGACTTTAAAAGGACCACAATATCTCGGAGAAAGTTTATATCACTTTCCCGTTTTCATGGTTTCTGACTGCGCAGGAACCTTGAGGAATACAAAGTCACCTTCTGCAAAGGTCACCTTTCTTCGTCCTTTATCCGCATAAGTTTTAGCGCGATCCTGAGCGCTACGAATGCTCTCTCGTGCGGCTCTGAGCATATCATTCATATCTTCAAGGAAATCCTTGACAGATTGAATCTTCTCCTTTTCTAGGCCTACAGCCATTGGAGATCTCGGCTGGAATCCATACATTAACATGAATGGTGTAAATCCAGTCGCTGAGTGTTTGGAGCTGTTATAGGCAAACTCCAATAAGGGCAAGTACTCTTCCCAATTAGATTGCTTCTTATTAACATAAGAACGCATCATATCCTCTAGAATTTGGTTAACTCTTTCAGTTTGACCATCAGCCTCCGGATGATCTGCCGTACTCATACTCAGAGTAGTATCCAACTTTTTGAAGATTTCCCTCCAAAAATGACTGTTGAACTTTCTATCTCTATCCGACACTATATCTGCGGGTAGGCCATATAGCTTGTAGAGATGTTCAATAAAGAGTTTTGCCAACTCTGGCATTTTTACAGTTTTCTTTGTGGCGATAAACTTTGCCATTTTAGTTAACCTGTCCACTACCACCCACACCAAGTCATTCCCTCGACTCGTCTTGGGTAAACCGGTAATGAAATCCATGGAAATGCTTTCCCATTTCTCTTGAGGAATCTTCAACGGATGGAGTAGTCCTCCAACCTTAAGACGTTCATGTTTATTGACCTGGCACTTACTGCATTTCAGCACATAAGTTTGGATATCCTTAAACAAAGTAGGCCAATAAAACTGTCTTTTTACTAGTGCATAGGTCTTCTGAATCCCAGGATGACCCGCACTTGGACTATCATGACTTTCTTTAAGAATTTGGGCTCGAAAGTCACCAATAGTTGGTACACATACTCTACCCTTGTAAAGTAAGTACCCGTCGCGTCAATGGAGTAATTAGCATATTTCTCCCACGTGTCCGGTCGAGCTCGACCACCGCTCTACGGGCAATCCGACGTGCCATTACTACAAGATAAAGAGTTTTCGTCCTCGAAAACAAACTGGGGAAGTTATTGGTAAGCAAATGTCTAGTAGTACTCACGCAAGCCGTGATTTGGTATTTCAACCAAAATCCCAAGGCAAATTTCATGCCTTGATTTTGCATCATGTCATTAGCACAGAAGCTAATGTACTGGAGAGCACTCTAGTAACGCAAGTTCTTAGACTATGCTACTAGATATTTGTAGACTACGCTACCATGTTGCATCACCAACTTGTTAAAACTTCTCCTTGGAAAGCTCTACGGCCATAGGAGAAATAAACTAGAGCCAATCTAATCATGCATCACAAGGATTAGTTCCAAAGTTGAGAGATACTTTCTCTCTTAGAGTAACATCTGTTGAAATATACAAGTGAATAGGGTGTGTGTGGGAACAAGCTCTTGGATAGAGGCTATAAAAGAGGAGATGTAATTGTGAAAGAACCTGTGAAAAGGTGAGAAGAATCTACTGGGAGAGAATAATGGGTAGCATGAGGGAATTTAGGAGTGTGGAGATATTCTGGGAGATATTCAAGGAAAAGAGAAGAGGTGGAGAGAATCAGGCAAAAGGTGGAGATATTCTGGGAGAGAATCATGGAGAAATCAATGGGATTTGATGCTTGATGTAAACTCTATAAATTGAGGCATAGCCCTAATGAGAATTTGCTGGTTTTTGAGTATCCATGCCTACATTAATCTATGTGCTAATTATTCACTAATTACGTCTTAATCTTTTGCTAATCACTTTGTTAATGATGTTGATTCTAGTGCATGATCCACCATAGCTCATCATTATGCTCAAATTTCAACATGGTATCAGAGCCATGCCTAGAATCAATTAGGTTTATGAGCCCATTAGTGAATTAATTAGGATTAGTAGGTAAATCAATTTTTAGTGAGTTTTTCATCTTCCCCTTCACCCCCAGCCAGTGGAGGATCTCTAGCATCTTGCACACATCAAATTAGGGCAAAAGATTTTACCACTAGCTAGCTAACATCCTTGGCTTCAAGCCTATGCAAAAAACGCAGCAAACCACCACGAATCAGCGCTGATTTTCGCAGATGAAGGGGAGCCATTTTTCTGAAGCAGAATGGAGATTTCTTCAAGCTCAGTTCAAATGTTTCTAATTCCTCTTAGCCCAAGGGGTAATCAAGCATGCTCTACAAGCTGGTGAAGACAGAATTCAATTTCACCAAGTCTACATTGAGATCAAAGCTCTTCATCAAATCTGCAGGTGACTTTGGTAAAACAGAGATTAAGCTTTCATTATTTGGTCAAATCTTGTGTTTCTTGGCTTAATCCTCTACTAGACTCATTGCTATTGATGCCTTTGAAAGCATTTGAGCTCATTTGAAGTGGAAGGCACCAGATCTGGACTCCCCGCATACTCTATTTTTTGCACACAAAACAGAGCATTAATTTGCTAATCAGTGATTAATCAGTGCTAATCACTGTACTTTGGTGCAATTGAGGGTTCAAATTAACCATTAGGTATCTGATACAGATTCCTAAAGCTTCAGATTGCAAATCGGAGTTGGTTTGATACTCCAACCATCCCGTACAAATTGGTTACCCTTAAATTAATGTAATTTTTGGTGATTTTATGCTGATAAAATTATTGTAATCATTTATTAAACACCAGATTGAGTTGTAAAAGGGTAGACACTGCCCTTGAATCTTGAATTTGGATCAAGAGGTAAGACCCCCTTCACATCACCATGAGTTCAGCACAGGAAATAGCCAAATTTAATGGGGAACAGTTTTATACATGGCAGACAAAAACCATGTATTTGCTGATGAGGAAAAATCTGTGGGGATTAGTTGAAGGGAGAGATGAATGCCCAGAGAGAGGAGAAAATGAGTGGAAGAGTAGGAATGAAAAAGCATTGGGACTTATTGCACTCAGTTTAAATGATGAGATCATTCATCACATCACAGGGATACAGTGGGCAAAAGATGCATGGGATGAACTCAATAAGTTATTTGGAACACAAGCAAAAAATTCCAAGATAAATCTGTTAATGCAATTCTACAAATTGGACATGAAGGCAAGTGAACCTTTAATCACACACTTGAACAAATATAAAAGCATTAAGCAACAACTGGCAGCTATTGGCAAAAAGGTAGCATTAGCTGTACTTTTGAAGAGTGTGGACAAAGGAGATTATGAAAACATTGTAGCAACACTAAAGAATGTACCTGAACTGAAGATACATGAGATAGAAGCAGCTCTACTAGAGCAAGAGAGCAGAGGCAAAGAGAAGAAAGGGCTCGACTCAACAGCAGGAGAGGAAAAAGCATTCTTCACCCGAGGAGGATTCTCTCGAGGACGAGGACGAGGAAGAGGCAAAGTAGGAGGAAGGACCTTCACTTGCCACAAATGTGGAAAGCCAGGACACATGGCGAGAGACTGCTATAGCAAACCCCCAGTGAAGAAGGAACGACATCGGCAAACTTCATGGAGGCTCCAAGAGAAGTGGAGTCAGATCATCTTTTCTGAGAGAGAGAGAGAGAGACCCCACAACCCAATGTAACCTGCCCCAATAAAGTAAAACCACCTCTGAGCCACCGATGATGTAGGCCACGTGGTAGATATATGTGTGAGCACTTTAGTCAAGGTCGCGGGCACTTATAGTACCCTTGGACACATAGAGAGAGAGAGTGTCAAGGACTATGGAGTTTAGGGACTTGAGGCACTGGTCACGGGCTATCAAGTAAGAGGGAAACTTGATACAGGGTCCAGGTGTGCTAGGATTATTCAATTGAGGGGAGGTGTTGAAATATACAAGTGAATAGGGTGTGTGTGGGAACAAGCTCTTGGATAGAGGCTGTAAAAGAGGAGATGTAATTATGAAAGAACCTGTGAAAAGGTGAGAAGAATCTACTGGGAGAGAATAATGGGTAGCATGAGGGAATTTAGGAGTGTGGAGATATTCTGGGAGATATTCAGGGAAAAGAGAAGAGGTGGAGAGAATCAGGCAAAAGGTGGAGATATTCTGGGAGTGAATCATGGAGAAATCAATGGGATTTGATGCTTGATGTAAACTCTATAAATTGAGGCATAGCCCTAATGAGAATTTGCTGGTTTTTGAGTATCCATGCCTACATTAATCTATGTGCTAATTATTCACTAATTACATCTTAATCTTTTGCTAATCACTTTGTTAATGATATTGATTCTAGTGCATGATCCACCATAGCTCATCATTATGCTCAAATTTCAACAACATCTTTGCACAAGAATATGCTCTGTAATCTTGTTGAGTTTCTAACTACCATCAATCTACGGATGGTTAAACTCCACTCTAACTCAGAGTAAATGTAAGTTTTTGAAGATTTCCCTTTAAATATAACAATCAAACTTCCTATCTCTTATGCCATACTATATATGCGGGCAGACCATATAGTATGTGGAGATGTTTAATAAAGATTCTTGCACCACTAGGTGTCTGGAGTTACATCCAATAACTTACAACTCTTTGTTGCTATTACCAGACACATCCCTTCAAGTATTGTCTGGACTCACACAACTATTCGAGTTTATGTGATGTTTGAGGATATCCCTCCTTTCCCTCAAAAAAGGTTTTTGTCCTCAAAAACTCTACTCTCAAGCGGACTACGCGCTAGTGTCATAGGTCCAAGAACAAATCTAGACCGTGTTTAATATCATATGTTATATTCTTGAGTCCTTCCAAGAAACTTTTAAACATCTTGCAACGAAGATGTGGTATAGTGTCTACGCACATATGGTGGTACTATTGATAAACTGCTTTGCAACAGATTAGTGGTTTCACACTTGTAACAAAGTGCTTCATTGTTACATATTATTACCCTTCATAAGCGGTTACACACTTATGAATCATGTGGGTGGGTTGTACCATCTATCAAGAAAATTCCAAACTACTAATAACCACATTATCAATCCACAGATAATGACTGAGCTTGCTGGCGAAGCCATAGGTTGCTAGATAATTGATGGTAATTACACAAGTTCAATGTCTTATTACATCATACATTCAATATAAATGCAAACATCACAGTACTTCATGATGATGAACTTAGGAATTTCATCCTATCCCTGTTTGGTATTGGTATGAAGTATAACTATGAGAACATTATTTGCTGCCTTCCATTATAGCGGCAAAGCTACCTACCCATTACAGGTTGCAATCTCTACCAAGCTATAACCAATGATAAGCAAATAAACGAGTACTCTTGTAAGAACTTCATAACTATATCTCACACCAAACTCATAATCACTACGGATTAAATGCCAGGGCTTGCAAAATTGAATGTTATCTGATAGGTAGAGGGGATCATCAAACTACGGATGACCTCGACAACTCACTAGGACTAGTGATGTGTAACTTTTAAGTTACTCCACTCTCCTTGCTTATTCCATACCATCGAACAAATCGGTCCCTCGATTTGAGCAACGTCAACATATTTATGAGTACCTCGATACTCATGGATTGTGGTTCGGTAATTTAAAATGTTGATCTAGAGTATCTTTCACTCGAGGATCTTAATTTTATTAGCAGTTATGTATTAGTAGTGAGTAACTACGTACCCACTATCATCACACTAGTAGCTCCATACTAGTCTGTGAGTAGCTCTGTACCCAATGGCGTACCTCCCCCGAGTGGGAGTACCATATACAACCATCTATAACAAGATGTTTAAGTCACTTGTTGCTGCTAAGAAGTGACTACACAAATTGACCCCTCCATTGCACATTGTAGTACAATTTCTGGTATTACAACATGAATATTTGGACGTCCTTATCATAGAGGTCAACTTAAAAACTAGTGCATAGGTCTTGTGGAGTCTCGGCTGACCTAACCACATTACTGGTGACTTCCTACAAAAAATGTGGTGCCAAAGTCACCACCTATGTACTTTAACTCCGTAAAGTACATGGTCTTCATCTATCATCTATGGAAAGTTGTAAAACATTCCTGCGATGGATTTTTATCACCCTAAAATTATTGTGCACTATTTTAGTGTAAAGAGCTTTTTTTCTGGGTACCATGGTTCACCCCAAGCTCATCTGTTGCTAAATTCTCTGATTTAACAAAAGATATGTCTGCCTCCGAACACTCCAGTTCAGCCCCAGACTTTGAGTTTACTTCTTAACACTCCGGTTAAGTCAAAACTCACAAGATACAATAGGATTTACCACTAAGCTCTCCGGCTTAGCCTCCTATCCTAACTCAGCCCGAGTTTATGTACACTACATATGCCGGATCCGATACTAACAACAACCAGGCTCATTTGGAGTGAGATACTACTCACTATTGCCATGTAAAACCTTATTAAATCCTAGAAATGCTCCACTCATTCCCTAGGGGTCATACGACTTATAGGGTTTACACGCACATGAACTTTGTAAGCAAAATAGCCTGTCGTGCAATATTACAATTGCTGTAGGAAAGTAATATATTTCCCAAATTCATACGGTAGCAACTAAAATGTGCTCACAATCGCACACTTATGTTGAACATAGGCAAGACTACGCTTGCAAAATGCTATAGGGCGTCCCCCATGCATGAAATTGTCCAACCAAACTAGTCTTACTGCTAACCTCTAGATTTAGATCACTCCGGAACTAAATCACTCTGTTAGCACTAGCACACCATCATGGTCTTGCTACCTAGAGCTTCTCCGAACTCTGTAATAACTGGGTTTTATCCCAACTTATGGCTATATTTGGTAATTTTCAAAGTTTAAATTTTATCTTGCACACTTTATCACTACAGACAAGTGTACATACAGACCTGCCAAAGAGTCAAGTTACATGCACAAGCCTTGGCGTCCCATTCCACCAAGACTACAATCGATTCCATGAGAATTTGATGTCCCATACCATCAAATTACCACCAAACCAATTGATGTGACATATAAAAAGGCCCTTTCCCCCCTCGAAAGATCACCACAAACTCTCGAGCAGTGGGATGTCGACGCATGGCAATGAAAAGAAGAGAAAACCATGCTAGTAAGTTAAAGAACAGTTCTCTTCGATCAACTTCTATAAGGGCATTGAGCATTACATCTCAAGACTATACCCCTTCAGATTTACCTTTGATTTCTACAAATCAATCCTAAATCTGCTATTATTATCTAGGCGTATACTAATCACTCAGATTAGTACTCCTAGATAAACCAGATTGAGCACTGCTAGGAGCACTACTAGCCCCTTTATCCCAAGTAATACACACCTCTGGGATTACTTTTACCAGGCAATCACGTGACTAAATCAAACTAGTCACTAATCTCTAGGCCCAAGTAGTGACACTATTTTGTTACTTTTAACAAGGGCCAGCTTGCCTCTACGGGCCAAAGCTCTCTTGTTGTTACAAATAGTAAGCAACTTGTTTGGACACAAGGCATAACCACATCAAGACTACGCTTGTACATGGTTTTCATTTGCCAAAGTTTATCACAATCTTCTAGCAACTGTTAAAAGATTGTGAAGGGTTATGAGCACTACGGCTCAATTAGGCTTACCTTGATTTCTCGTGTGATAAGCACTTTGTCTAATTTGGGCACAACTGACGCCATTGCCGGTCCTTTTAGCCCAAGTAAAACACACCGCAGTTTTAGATTTACACTATAGCCAAACTACGTGACTTTGATGGTCAATACTAAGTCTATGCTCAGCTTAAATTTAGTCTCTCTGAACCAAATGTGTGATCACCACATGAGCTACTCTCGCGGCGCTACAGCCATAGACGTGTTCACTAGGCACAACGGCCATAGAATGGCTCTCTCTCGAAGGACTCGGCACTACGGCCGTGGGATTTGATGGTCAATACTAAGTCTATGCTCAGCTTAAATTTAGTCTCTCTGAACCAAATGTGTGATCACCACATAAGCTACTCTCGCGGCGCTACAGCCATAGACGTGTTCACTAGGCACAACGGCCATAGAATGGCTCTCTCTTGAAGGACTCGGCACTACGGCCGTGGGATTTGTCTCTCTCTTAGCACGCGGTGCTATGGCCGTGTGCGGTGGGTCTCTTTTGTGGAAAACGGGCACTACGGCCACACGGCACGACGACCGTGTTCGGTTTGTTTCGTGGGGTGTGCCGTTGTTTTGTGTTTTTTTTTTTGGTTTTTTTTTTCTTAAGGGGGGGTAATGTCACGTAGGCTGTAATGCCTATGACCGACGGCAGACCGGATGGCCATGTCCGGGGTTCAGTGGGAGAGGACGCCGGAGTCATGGGCGGCCAGGCTAGTGTGGACGGCAGGCCACACACTATATAGCCTGGGGGGATGAGGGGCAATCCTCATTCTTCCTTGGCCGCCTCCCTCCACACACTCCATTCGAGAGATAAGGGTGAGAAGATGAATGGTTGTAAACCATCGAGTGGGCTCCGGTCCCCCGTTCACGCGCGGACTCTGACGATCCCATTGAACCATGCTCTGATACCAGTGTTAGATATCCGTAACGCCTCTACGGGCATTACCACAAGAGGGGACGGCCTCTGGCTCACCACCCAGCCATAGAGGAAGAATGAGGATTGCCCCTCATCCCCCAGGCTATATAGTGTGTGGCCTGTCGTCCACACTAGCCTGGCCGCCCATGAATCCGCATGGGCGTCCTCTCCCACTGAGCCCCGGACATGGCCATCCGGTCTGCCGCCGTCGGTCACACAGGCATTACAGCCTACGTGACAATATTATTGTTCATGTATCTGTATAACTTGCACATATGTGCATCTCAAATGCATGTCTCTGTCTTGCTCTTCTTCACACTCTAGCAAATCACCCTAAACCCACACATTGTGTTAATGATTCCCAACCTTAAAGGCTCAAACTTTAATTCAAACATTAGGAGTTATGAGTTCTTGTACACATTATAGAAGCACATCATTGTCCAAAAAATTCCATGTAGGAGCCAATAAACTGGCTAATATCAACCACAAGACGTACTCAGATTACAAGAGAGCAAACTTCTTCAACATTGTAAGCTGTCAAAAGAGCTTCACAGCATTAGCATTTCAATTAGTTGGTTTCGCCCCAAGACAAAATGGGCAATGTGACATACAAACATAAACAAGCTTCCATGCGTAAATGTAAGCATGTATACCAATGTAACCTATGTCACTATGTGATGTGCAACAATACACATGCTTACATGAGTAAATCTAAGCATATATATACCAATGTAAGCTACCTGATGTTCAAACATAGACATACTTAGATGTGTAAATGTAAATATTGTTGGCACTATGTATGATGCTACATGTAGCACATAGTCCTAACCCCAACTCCCAACCTCATATATCTAGCGTGGGTATCACACACAATTCGGGAGCTCTCTCTCTCTCTCTCTCTCTCTCTCTCTCTCTCTCTCTCTCTCTCTCTCAACATGGTATCAAACGTAATATACAGTGTTGGCTCTATCTATATATAGCATCAACAAGCATATCATCCAAATGCTGTGTGACACAAGCTTGCATGTATAGCTACGTGAAATACAAGCTTAGCATACCCAAAGCTAACATATGAAAATTATACTAAGTGGTAGATCTGAAAAAAATGAAGTTACTGAAACAACAAAGAATGAAACAGGGAGAACATAGCAGACCACCCATATTCCAGATTTCATTGATACCCACTTGGGGTATGTGGGTGTGTATGTGATGGATGTAGGGGAAGGACCCACAACCTCGAAAAAAAAGGAGCTCCCTCTAAAGCAGACCCACATTCTAGATCTCATGGTGAAAGAAGACAAGCACAGAAATTAGGTTGAAAGTGGCGTACCAGAAGAAAGCTTGCTCCTTGCCGCTCTATTCCAACAACCAATTTGCTCCTCTTCCGACTGTCCTACATAAAGCTACTTCCTTGGCTTACATATTTTAAAATAGCCACCACCACAATCCTTAAGGCCCAATGGTTTCAGTTCACTTTCCACACAAGAGGCTGTGAGTCTCATACTCATGGAGGATTTCGAAATTTTATTTTTTAAGATGGCTTGCCCTTACTAGTAATTTAAAGGAAAATAAATAGGTATCTGTCATCAGAATGCAAAACCCAAGCACAATATATTTTAATGATGACGAGTGGATAGACCTATCACCTTCACACACACACACACACAGAGTGTGTGTGTGTGTGCATATATGTGAGTGGGTAGACCCACCACCTTTGGCGGCAAAGAGAGTGAGTGTGTGTGTGTGTGTGTGTGCATATATGTGTGTGTATGTATATGTGTATATGTGTGTATATACATGTATAAATGTACATATGTATGTGTATGTGTATATATATGTATGTGTACGTGTATATACATATATGTGTATATGTATGTATATGTGTATGTGTATATACATGTATAAATATACATATGTGTATGTGTGTCTATGTGTATGTGTATATGAGCATGTCACATACTGCTAACTCTTTCAAACAACTTGCTTTCTTTTACATTCATACTTTCTTTATCTTTCTCTCTCTCCAACATGTACAAATAAAGTGGATCATATAGGAACACGAAATACATATTGAAACATACATCCATACGTTTAAATTCAAAACATGTCATGTTCATTAAAGCTTTTCCAAAAATTAGATCCATATAGGAACATGAAATACATATCCAAACTTTATTATTCAAGACATGTTCATGATCATAAAATTCTCTCCAAAGACCATGAGCTAATCAAAGAATCTTCGTGCAACCGAGATCTCTCATCTATATATCCAATGACCAACCTCGTCACAAAAAGACAAAAACATTGCAATACAAAGAACTTTCCTCGAAAGCACTATTCACGTATCAAAAGTCACTTGTCTTACCTACAGCAACACACTAATCCATTCGACTCATTAATGGAGAAGCAAGGCGAGTTTATACCTTAAACCTGTAATCCTAACCACCACGACCAATACATTTTGCATTGTCTAGTTTGTCGAAGGCTACACGATAGATTTCCAAGTGCACAAGCCCTTCATCTTCAAAATAAGTAATAGCCAACTCATAAAATCTAATATAAAGAATCATCCCAATATATGGATCACGCCCAAAAAGACCTTGTAGCAATAGTGATCTATCATAGTGCTCCCTACCATATACATCTTTCATAAACACACACATACATAGCTAAATGTATAAACACATGTTAAAAAACGCTTATCTCATTGCATGATCCCTGAGGACTCAATAAGATTAATCAAAAGCTAGGCCGAAACCTCGAGGGATTCATCATGAGTTCCGTATGGGTATCACGTGAGTGTAAGGAAGGGGGTATTGAAAGGCAGGGGAGGTAGTTTTATAGGTATGGTCCATATATAAGAGGATTTTTTCCATATATAAGGGAGTATTTTAGCACTTTTGGTGCACACAAGTGACGTCTCCTCATTACTACTAGTGAATCTTGTGGGGCCATAATGGCACCTCGTCACATGGGAGGATCTAAACTCACACAATGGAATCCATTAGATAAGTATACTTCATCAAAATTAAACTAACATATCTCTCCTACCATAGACATCAAATGAGAAAGAGCCCGATCTCAAAGCCATCTATATTGTAATTCTCTCTCTCTCTCTCTCTCTCTCTCTCTCTCATGTTACAATAGATGTACTTTACAAAACAATTGCAAAATAAAAAAAGGCGTACCACTATGTACCTAGAACCTGGAAGCATATTCACTATAACCTCGTAGAAGCCATTTGCAAAACCTCTTGAGTCCTAATGCACAATATTACCTATGTAAAGCTCTCTTGAAGCCCCAATATTTTTGATACACACCTTGATTGCTTCCATAATTCTTACATGAGATATTACTACATAAAGCTGGCCATGTGTGAAAACTGATGTAGGCAATCATAACCATATAATACTAAAAGTTTGACATGAAAATCTATTCATTGTATCCCTGTAGAAGCGATTTTCAAAACCTCCTTATACACAATATTATCTCTATACAACTCTCTTGAGTCCCACTCTCTATGATACACACCTTGATTGCATCTATAGTTCTTACACATGATATTGCTATATAAAGTTACCCAAGTATAAAAACCGATGTAGAAAAGTATAATACTCAAAGTTTGACCTTTATACTTATTTATTGTCATCCCAAATACAAGCCATGCTGAAAACTGTTGTCGCCTTCTCATGTCAACAGGAAGTTGAAGTGAAGTGGGCATAAAATTTATCCTAGGTATGAAAACCATGTCTCCAATATTTGTGCCAGTGTTGATGATTCGAGACGGATCAGCGGGACAAATGTGTATGCCATATTTTGGGAGCTGGCCCGTAAAACAACACATGTAATTTTTGACTTTTTGCTATATGGGCTCGTAGGAGTTCCAAGCTGTAAAAAACCCAATTTCTAGCTTTATTTAAGTTTTTGGCCAAGAAGTGGCCGGGCACCTAGTGTGAAGTGAGAATAGGGTTTGTGACAAAAAGGGGAAAAGTCACTAGTTTAGGTATCATTTTGGCAATACACTAAGTGTAGAAGCTTGAGAGCTCTTCTCTCCCACATTAGGTGAAGCTCTATCTCCTTCTCCATCTACATTAACATTGTATGAGCTAAGTGTTGGGGTAAAGGCATTATGCCCACCCTTGTAGTGTGTACAAGCCCATAAGTTTTATAGTACATAGTACACTTAGTACTTTTAATGTACTAAGTGCACTATGTGCACTAGAGCAAATATACATGTGTGATAGGGGAGTCACACACTCATACTTTGTGAGTTGACTTATCCCCACACGTCTCTCTCTCTCTCTCTCTCTCTCTCTCTCTCTCTCTCTCTCTCTCTCTCTCTCTGCCATGGTTGGCCTAGAATGATTGGCGAGGTCAACCTTCTTGGCTTCATAACATAGAATCAATGATGCACATTAGTGTTACCAATGAAAAGTTGTAGTTCAAGATACCCTTCAACTTGGTTGGATTCTCCTACAAAAGATTCGATGGTGGTTGTAGATGAGGCTTGCGAATTGCTTCCCACGATTCATAGATGGGAGTATTTAGGTCCTGTCTAGACTCCTTTAGAGTTAGTAAATTTTCAAGCCTTTTTCTAAGAATCCCATTATAGTCCAATCCATGGTCAACAATTATTCAAATACTTGGCACCATGAATTCTACTGGAACTATTGCTTCACTACCATAGACCAATTTGAACGATGTCACCTTACATGCAGTACGATATACCCAAAGTGCCGTTTGAAGCTTTAAATCCCATTTATGTGACTGCTCTTGCACAATATTAGTTAGTATTCCTTTTATAGTTTTATTACTACTCTCTACTTGACCATTGTATCTAGGATACTAGGGAGTAGATTTTTAATGCTTGATCATAAACTCTGATGTTAGGATTTTACTAGCATCATGATAAAATGTGTGCCCTAGTCAGTGACTATCTCCATAAGACAACCAAATCTGGTAATGATAAGTCCATAAATAAACCATGCTATAGAAATGGCTATATTATCTGGTAAAGCCTTTTCCTCTGCCCATTTACTGACATAGTCATTGGCCCCCAGAATATATTTGTTCCTTCTCTAGCTCACCTTTTTGAATGGTCCCACAAAATCCAAACCCCATTTCATAAAAGCTTCCAATGGTTGGACAGTAGTCAATGGGTTCATGTCTGCTGATACAGGTATGCCTACTCTTTGGCAAATATCACAGCTTCTGCAAAACTTAACCAAATCAGTGATCATATGCTCCCACCAAAGTTTTGCTTGCAGTATCTTTTTATATGTGATGTCACTGGCGAAGTGCCCTCCAACATCACCAGCATGCATTTCTCTAATAACTGCAACTCTGGCTGAGAGTAGAACACACCTCCTCTGTACTCCATGAACACCTAACCTATATAGCTCTTCCTCTATTAAGGTGAACTTTGTTGCTTTTTGTACTAAAGCTTTTCTCTCATTTGTATTCAATCTTGTTGGTGCCTACCCATGTTGAAGATAGAAAATAATATCATACCATGCAGGATTGCTGGCATACTACTCAATATCATACCATGCAGAATTGTTGGCATACTGGTGACTGAAAACAACTCTTCATCCACTAAGTCAGTTCTTAAAGAATCCACTTCTTCACTGCCACTGCATCTTGATAAAAAGTCAGCACCATAGCGATTCTTCCCAAGTTTATGAAAAATTTTAAAATCAAATTCCTCGAGTAAAAGCATCCATCATAGCAGTTGCCCTTGAATGTCCACCTTGTTAATTAAATACAATAATGCTTGATGGTCCACATAAAAATGGAATAATCTTCCCAACAACTAATGTCTGATTTTTGTAGCATTGAAGACCATATCCAAAGCCTTTCATTCAGTTGTGGAATAGCCCTTCTCAGCTTTGCTAAACCAATGGCTAGCGTAATAAACAAGATAGTTCACTCTGCCTTCAAGTTGAGCCAGAATAGACTAATCTAGAAGCATCCACATGCACATGGAAAATATTTTCCCAATTAGGTGGTCTAAGGATGGGTTCATTGGCAATGAAAGCCTTTAGTTTGTTAAAATCTTCTTCACACTAAGTTGACCACTCATATTTAACATCTTTCTGGGTTAGTTCATGTAGAGGTATTGCTATTTTTGCAAACTTATACACAAACCTTTGATAAAAGTTTGTGTATCCCAAAAAGAACTCACTTCAGTGGTTGGTAGTGTTTGGAACACTGGCCTTGATAATGGCTTTAGTATTATCACTGGCCATCGTAATTCCATCATTTGAAACAATACAACCTAGTAATTGTCCTTTTCACACACAAAAGACACTCTTGAATGGATTTATGCGTATCCACTTCTCTCTATAGCTCTGAAATACCATGCAAAGATAGACCAAATGCATAGCTTCTTTGGAGTAGACTGTAAAATCATCTACAAAAAAAGCTAAAAGCTGATTGAAGAAAGTCAACAAACATCTCCATCATGCAATTTTGAAAGGTAGCTGGGGCATTGCAGAGACCGAAAGGCAGCACTAAATACATGAAAGCTCCTTATTCAGTAATAAAAGTTGTCTTCTCTCTATCCTTTGGTGCAATTTTCAATTGATTGTATCCACTATATCCATCCGTGAAGCTGTACATCTCGTGCCCTCAGCTATTCATCTAGCATTGAATCAATAAAAGGTAGTGGAAATTGATCTTTGATAATCTGAACATTCAGTCCAGTAATAGTCCACACATACTCTGAGCTTACCATTTTTCTTTCGCACTTCTACAATTGGAAACAACCAGTCATACTCTCTGCTTCAGCAACCTAGCCTTCAAGAGGTTATCAATTTCTTCTTTGACCTTCTTGGCATAATTTGGATTCATCATGTACCTCTGCAGTCTTACTAGCCTAGTATTTGGCTTTAGAGGAATCTTGTGTCGACACACCTTTGGGTCAACTCCCTTCAAATCAGAGTGATTCCAAGCAAACACATCCTCATATTCTTTGAAGAGCTTCTTCAGTTCCTTCTTGAATTCTGGCTTTAGATTCTTGTTCATTTTTATTGGTCTTGGGGTAGACTTTGACCCCATATCCCATTCTTCTATTTCCTTATCTAGTGGTACCACCCAAATTTGTTCTTGTTTAGCAAAATCTTTCTTCATTAGTCTGATGACCTCTTTTTCTGATGTTGAATGGTCATCGACTCTTACTACATCATTGGCTCTGTGCTAAACATAGTAGCAATCTTTCCTTCATTGACCCTTCTTACTCTGATACTAACCCTTGTTCATTGGCAGTGGTAGTAGCCCTCCTGCTACTCCTCCCAATTTCTCCTTTCCACTAACCCTAATAGGCAAGCTTCTCTGACTTTGCTTCATAGGCAATAGTGGTAGCTTACTCTGAGCTACTCTATCATCTCCCATCCCTATCTTAGTAGAAAACTCTGACGATTGTCCTACATCCTTGGCAAGTTGCCCTGCTTCCTTGGCAATGGTAGTAACTTGCTGATGGTGGTTACATGTACCATTCTAGCATACTGAGTATTCCCCTTTGTTCTCCTCTACAAATGTTTTGGGAAACAAATCTCTCTGTTCTTTAAGCTTTTCCATATTTGCTAGTAATGCCTTCAGATCAAGTTCTACCACTAGAAAGATATTCATGGCTGCAAGCATTTTTTCAATTTCCTTTAGAGTCTGCTTCTGGAAAATGTTGGACCTCTTTCAAGATTGGGTATCTATCAACAGTAGACACTTCAATGCTCCTGCCCTTATGGTTGATAGTAAGCACTTTCCTTTGGTAGTCTTGAACAACTCCCACTTTCTTCAACCACCACAGTCTATCTAAGAGCATATTATATGAAGTACCCACATCTAGGATAATAAAACAGGTTTGAAATTTAGCCCCACCACCCTTGAGTTGAATTCCCTCTATCAGCCCCAAAGGTTGCACCACACACTAATCAACCATTCTCACTCTGAAAGGGGCTTGCTTCATATCATGAATCTCAAGTTGCTTTATTATGACTTTGCTCATGATTTTGACTCTAGCACCCCCATCAATTACTAGTCCAGATAGGGATTTTTAGTGTTTTCTAATCTTGCATTCAAGATCAATTACTAGCACCCTATCATCTTTGATTAAGTATTCACAGCCATAACATCTTCTTCTTCCTTTTGTTTAGTGTGCTTTTGTAAGAAAGCATCAGAGGCTGGTAACACCTATCTCAAATGACTCAATTCTAGGGTAAGTTTTTCAATGCGTTGGCACACCTAGAGATATATATCCTCAGGCTCAGCTTTTGAGTTGCTATCTGAGTCATTGCTTCATTGCTCTCTGTGTCTGAGCTTATCTCAACTTTCCACTTTTTGTGTCTGTTTCTCTTTGGCTATACTATCTGATCATCTTCTCTGGTTAGATTTTGGACATCTACTATTGCAAGATCTGGCTCATTTCCCTTACTAGTTTCTATGACTGGTTTGTCTACTACATTGTTAGCTTTAGGTTTCCAAATCATAGATTCAATAGTTCTCTGAATACCTTTTTTCAAATTAGAAGCCACATCTGTACCTTCTTCATGACTTCAAAATTTTTCCCTCTTCCCAATACTGGTCTTTGACTACTCTACTAGGGAGGTATCTTCTGGATAATATGGCAACAAAGGATGTTGTCTTTTCTGAATGAAGATTGTCAAAATCTTCACTAATTTTGGTAGCTAAAGCTTGTTGCTCAGCCCATTAATCCTTTTCCTTGGTCTTACCCCTTATCTTGCCATTGGACTTGCTTCACTAGCTTATTGCCGTGGGTAATTTAAAAAACAATTAAGAAAGAAGGAAACTAACACAAATGGATCCTTACATGGAATGTGGAGGGGACCATTGGATGAAATATGTCCACATAATGAACCACCAACAATAAATCCTAGGGAGATTAACATTTTACTTTTACTTATAGAGAGGTATTGTGTAGAGTGCTATGAAGAACACCTTCCAAAGCATTGTTTGTTACAACCAAGTGATGATAAGGGAAAAGGGAAAATACCATTACATTACATTGAGGAAATATCTCCCCCAAATACATCTGATGCTGAGAACGGAACGTATTCCTTTGTGAGTGATCACACACACTCAAGCAAAGAATAACACACAAATAAAGATTGAAGAGGGGACAAAAATCCCTATGAAAGGCAAATCCCAAGAGGATGCTCCATCCTCAAGAAAATAAAAGAGAAAAAAACCAAGAAGTATGTATATATATATATATGTATGTATGTATGTATGTGTGTGTGTGTGTGTGTGTGTATGTATATATGTATATATATATATATGTGTGTGTGTGTATACACACACACACACACACACACACACATATATATATGTATGTATGTATGTATGTATGTATCTTATCCTGCTATTGACCTAGCCTATAAGACATCAACCAATCACACACATGAACATTCCTACGTAATCCTACTCCTAAGTGGAAAAAGTAAATGCAAAAAGATGAAGGATATGGGAGTAAACTCTATCGTCAAAGAGGTGATTGGAATGGTGACTCCAACCACTCTACACCACTCTAAATCTTATCTAACCTAATCTACTCCTAATGCTACTCTAATGGTACTCTATTCCAATAGTTTTGCAACCGATTGGAGCACTTTCTCATGAAGTATATTAAACAAAGAAAGAACCCAACTAGCTTAGGTAATCGCTTCCCAACAGCAGCAGCTACGCCAATGGAGAAGCGGTCTTCCCTATCTCATAGCTAAGTGAAAGCAAGAGCTAGAAACCACTACCCATAGTGTATTCTACACAATGTTGATCCCTATCTAACTAGTGCATGAAGGCTTTCCCATGTGGGAGAATGCTCTAGTAATGCACACACTCATTCCCTAATGCAAGAAGGAAGAGAAGCAAGCACTAGACCAGTTGAACCTAGGGCATTGACAATGGGGGGAGTTTCTAATGCACCACTGTCTTGAACCTAGGGCATTGACAACCATTTCCTCTGTCTTAAACAAGAAGATGTAGTAATTGTTGGGGAGGTTTTGGGTGATAGAGACTTATTGTTGGGGAGGTTCTGGGTGATAGAGATTTCTGGTCATTTGGCACCCCATTCTCTCTTTAGCCATTGTTTCATTAGTTTGGTAGGGGGATGGGGACCAACTAGAACCACTACTCTACGAGCAAAATCTATTTCATACCCTTTGGCTAACTCTTCAGAAATATCAACCAACATAGAATTTTGCAGGGTTAGCGCTAGGATTACCTTTTTCAAAGCCAGCTCTCCAGGTCTTTGAGATTTTTCTTGGCCTTGTGTCTGTTCAGCCGCTTGCCCAAGCTTTGCAGCGGCACCAGGTGGCTCAAGGTGTTGAATATTTCCAAGAACTTGCTTGTCTTTAGAAGGGGGGGGGGGCATCAGGTACCCATTGTGTATTGTCAGAAAACAGGGATCCTCCTAGTCATTGATATTCATTCACCAAGTGGTAAAGAGGCGTGTTGGGGTGAAAAGGGGTGTGGTGAGTACACACTTTGTGAAGCCCCTATTGCCATGCATTTGGAAGATGAGGGGACAAATGAGTGGCTAGATTCGTTCTATCATGATACGGGACGGCGGGGATACTCTCAAAAGCTCTAGTTCATGTAGCATCTCTTGTCTATGGGGGGGTGTTTATGTTATGAAGAGTCCTCGGAACCATGAACGAGTCCATCTTTCCCTTGGAGCAGGCGTTCAGTGCATTGAAACGTGGACGGTCACATCCCATTCCTTCAAAAGGCGTGCCCTTGGGGGCCAGAGTCTATAGAGGGGAGAGCTGGCATGAGAAAGGTGATACGAAACCCTAGATCACCATGACGACACAGCTCAAGCTAGAGAAAGAGGGTTAAAAGAATGTTTTCTTAAAAACATGCCTTGCTCGTAAAAAAATGTATTTTAAAAATCCCTTCCATTAAACCCACATAATACATTTACATATTTATGATGAGTGATCAGATTAATTTCTCTCACCTAGGGGGTTCATTTGTTGACTATATGAATTTACATAAATTGTGGACATTTTCACTTTCTTTGGGCACTTAAAGGGTGTTTTTTTTTCTGCATAAGGGAGGCTTTATATTTCACTCTCATGGGGTACACATTTGTATTTGACAAATTAAATTTTATCATGCTTGCAAATATCATGGGTGTATCTTTTTGCATTTGATAAATTAAATTTTCTCATACTTACAAATATTAGCCTATTGTTTTTACATTTGATAGAATAAATTCCATCATGAGTACAATTCACTGGTAGTCTTTATGGATTTTCATTTAAGGATTAAATTCCATCATGATTGCATATGATTCAAGCTTTGCGTTAACCTTGGGCTTCTACATCATTATCTCTTCGAGTAGATGAATTTCCCTTGAGGGGGTAATAGTTGCTTCACACCACCTTGGTAGCTTCACAGTATTCTCAATATTCTGATCAAATTCTTCCTTGTACTTCATCTTCACTGACACATTAGCTAGGGTGCATTCCTACACACAACCTACTTCAATTTGCTCATTGTCATAGACATTCCGCTCTTCATTGACAAAATTTGTACACATATTTATAATAGGGTGTTTCTATGGTCTTCTAGAACTTTTGTCACTACATTTATGATTGTACTTTTTACAGTCTTAGTTGTTTCCTTTGGCATCTTTTTCTCACTACAAATTTGTAACCTCAAACCATATACAAAGTCCAACACCATATACTTGAAATTACACCTAGCACTAGCTTTCTATGTATGGCTCACTCCATAAGCTTGTAAATCCTTATTTTGTCACCATATAACTCTTGCCACTTCAATTACAGGGAGGGTAGTTTATCCTCGTATTTGCTATGAAACTTTAGGATGAGGGGGTGGTATCTTCCTCACACGAGTGGAGTTTACTTATGGGAAATTTTTAGTTGGTGATAACTTTAGCTCAGTATTAGGATCGTCTATGGTCCATCACAGACACTACTTTTATGCATGCCATGGTACACATATGATGTCCAAAACTTTTATACAGTTGTATATTATGAAAAGATGTAGGGGGGAAGAGAGCTTGAGCTCTTGCAAGCACACACACACACTCACAAAACCCTAATAGTGAACACACAAGGTGAGAGGCTGAAAATCTTCTTCTTCTTCACTCAACACTCAACACACCATATACAAGATAAGAGTACACACAATATGAAAGGTACTCAACCAATACATACACGGGTTCTCTATAGTGTGAACGCAATTAAATGAGCTGGCGCTATAACTATGCCAGTCTCTAGAATGGTTGTCACACAGCCTGTCATCCCACTGGCTGCATATCACCCAAGATCTCACCAACCATGCCAGTGGTGTAAGTGTGGGGCCTATCCCCCAGGCGGGTCATCAGTGTCCACTGCCTCACTAGACGAGCTCGATATCTCAACACTCCTCATCGAGCTCAACTCCATCTCGTGTACACCAGGCGAAGCCCTGAATCTGCAGAGCTTCTCTGTACCCAATGCTTTGGTGAAGATGTCAGCTACCTGATCCTCTGTGTGCTGACATAAACAAGGTCAAGCTCTCCTACTGCCAAGACCTTCTCTCTGCTGACAAAGTGGTAGTGGACCTCTATATGCTTTGTGCGAGCATGAAAGACTGGGTTCCTGGCCAACTGTATACTGCTAATGTTGTCACAAAAAATGACAACTTGTCTATCCACTGATAGACCCAAATCTGCAAGTAGCTTTCTTAACCAAGCTACCTCACATGCTGCCATAGCAGCTCCTCTCTGTACTCTGCCTCTGTACTTGGATAGAGCAACCGCTGCTTCTTGCTGCTCCAAGGCACAGTAGCACTCCCCAAAGAAAACATGAAGCCACTAGTAGATCTCCTATCTGAGATACTACCAACCCAATCAACATCTGTGTACCCATGTACACATATCTCTGTCCCAATCTCATAGAATAGTCCACAATGCAAAGTAGATCTCACATACCTCAGTATGTGTCTCAATGCATCCAAATGCGGTTTTCGTGGAACCTGCATAAATTGACTCACCAACCCAATAGCATAGCTCAAATCTGGTCTGGTGATCGTCATGTAGATCAAGCTTCCTACTATGCGCCTATATATAGTAGGATCCTCCAAGATCTCTCCTAAATCTGCACTCAACTTGCCATTCTGATCCAATGGCACGGAAATAGGCTTACAGCATGTCATACCATACTTGGACAACATGTCCAAGCCATACTGTCTCTGCACTCAACTTGCCATTCTGATCCAATGGCACGGAAATAGGCTTACAGCATGTCATACCATACTTGGACAACATGTACAAGCCATACTGTCTCTGCAGTAATCCAATACCATGTGGTGACCTAATCACCTCAATGCCCAAGAAATATCTGAGCTCCCCCAGATCCTTCATCTCAAACTTCTATCTAAGCAAGATCTTTACATCAAAGATCTCTGCATCATGGTCCCCCGTAATGATCAAGTCATCTACATAGATGACAACAAGCACAATCCCTCTATCACCATGTCTCACAACAAGCCCCTCTATCACCATGTCTCACATACAGAAGGAAATCTGCATTGGCTATATGAAAGCCAATAGTGACAAGATATTCAGAAATCTTATCAAACCATGCTCTTGGTGCTTGTTTTAAGCCATATAAGGCTTTCTTCAACTTGCAAACATGCTCGGGGTGACCCACATCCTCATAACCAGGTGGCTGCAGCATATACACCTCTTCTTGCAAATCCCCATGCAAGAATGCATTCTTTACATCCATATGATGTAAAGACCATTGCTTTGATGCAACCACTTCTAAGAAGTATGTAGGCACATGCAAAAACCTTGCAAGCAATTGCTCCAAGATTTCTATGGATGTACACTATCCACCCTGTTGGTTCAGGAGGTCTTGGAAAAAATATGCAAGCAGATATAGAAGATGTCATCATGGATAATAACCAAATATTTTGGGTGGGTTTAGAATTGGGAGGAAGCAATCCTTTCTCCCTTGTTACTGTGTATGATGTAGGTTCTCCAAGAAATAGAGCTGACATCTGGCAATCAATGATGAAAATCCAAGGGCCCTTTCTGTTGATAGTAGATTTTGTTGAGATTCAAGCTCGATGTCAGTGTGAGCCAGCTATGCTATGTGCTGGCATGTTAGGTAGGAACATGTGTGAGACATAAATGACCGCGTGTCCAGCTGGTCATAGTGTGTGGACATTAGCTAGGGTTAGATGTGTGTGGACACAACTCATAGTGTGTTGTGTGTATTATGGATTATGGCATTATGCATTGTGTGAGTAGAGTGGAGATGGCTTCCCTCTATGGTTAGGGTTTGCAATATACATTAGGGTTTGCTCCTGTGTGTGTGTCTCCTCCCCCTCTACCGTTCTTTCAACATGGTATCAGAGCCTTGTGCTGTTTATTAGGGTTTATGAGTGA
This sequence comes from Cibotium barometz, assembly GCF_041138505.1. NCBI lineage: Eukaryota > Viridiplantae > Streptophyta > Polypodiopsida > Cyatheales > Cibotiaceae > Cibotium > Cibotium barometz. The sequence continues at coordinate 49,633,001 of NC_141084.1, forward strand.
GTGAGAGAAGAGGGAGAAGAAGCTGTGAAGCTAGCCATTGGAGCTGTGAAGCTTGGAACACACCGATTCTTATCAGATCTGAGAGCTTGGCCTACCGGGTAAGGTCTTCTAAACATCCTTGAGCGGATTGCAGGTGATACAGGCAAAGACAAAGCAAATTAGAGCAAATCAAAGCAAAGAAAAATTCTGGTTTTTGGAAGCTTTCCGTTAAAGCTTGGAAGCATTGATGTATGGTGGAAATACATGTAAATTTGGCAAAACAAACATGTATCTGACAAGGAGGAATGTATTGGCAACTTCTATGCAAGCCCTATTGTGATTTTGGAGCAATTTACATGCATTTGAATGAGTGAAAAACTTTGGTTTTTTGAGCTCTCACAAAACAGAGAAAAAGGAGTCAAGATTTGATGCATTTAGAGCGTGTTTTTGGCTAAAATCAAACCATTGATTGGTTGCACACATACCCAAGTGTGTTGGTGGGCACTTATATTCATCATCAATTAGTATTACAAACACTCACAAATCCCTGTAGAGCAAGCGGCGTAACTCCAACAGAGAAACAGGGCAGAATTTTGACATTTTTGTTACGAGGAGATTGATTATCACTTGGTTGCTTGATATATTTCACAATTTCTTTAGCAATTGGTTGCTACACACATTGGAGAAGAGGGCTACATGGTGAGTTTGATCAATTATGCCTAATTGAGCTGGGAATGAGCTGATTAAAAAGCCTGTCCACCACTGGTTGTAGAGAAACAGAGCAATTTTAATTGAGCAATTAATCTCTGGTCTTAAACAATTGGACAAATTCCTCTTGCATGGAGTTAGTGACACTATTGCTAAGCTAATGAATGCTTGGTTTCTCAATTTGGACAAATATTGAAGAAATTAGAGCCATTCTACTGATTTTTTTGATTTTTTTGGTTTTTCCCAAAATAGAGAAACGGGTTTTCAAAAATTGATATGTACACATGTCAGATGGTGTTGATACTCTACATTGAGTTTGTTTAGGTGTCAATGCAAGTTTCCCATACTTGATTGCACCACTACATTGTGATTTGGAGCCGTGGAAAGCGCATCAAAATAGAGTATCTCGGACTGCGTGAGCCAGTTCATCTTGGATGCATACAGGTTGATTTTCTACATCAAATTTGAAGATTGGTGGTTACTTTGGAGTATCTGGAACATTCATTGGAGTGTGGTTGAGCTGAGGAAGGCTCATTTACAGATTTGAAGTGTGCGGAAGGTGTATGCATTGAGCAAACATGTCGGATAATCCAGTATAGATTGTTGGTGAAAAGCTGGATAGGAAGAACTTCCAGGCATGGAAGTACAAGATAAAAAGTTTCATGAAAGGAAAAGGATTTTGGAATCTCATTACAGGTGCTGAGCCAAAGCCTGAGCTACCCCGACAACCTACACAGCAGCAGGTTATTGCTCATAAGCAATGGTCAGAAAGAGCATTCAAAGTGCTGCATTATCTGTCTATATGTATTTCTGATGCTATGCTCATACATATATAGGATGCTGAGAATCCCAAAGATGCATGGGATACTTTGGTAAAGATGTTTGATACAGACACGAGTGCTCGCAAGTCTCAGTTGCGACAGTAGATACATAATGTGAAGCGGAATAAAAGGAGCATCCATGATTATTTCAGCCCACATATGGTGCTAGAGGTGGTCGTGGATATGCACCTCAGAGAGGCAGAGGTAACCCCCATGGTAGAGGACGTTGGCAAGGCCAACAAAATTCTATGCAAGATGTGGAATGCCATTACTGTGGCAAATATGGTCATATGGCGAGAGATTGTTTCCGCAAACAGAATGATTTGAGAGGGGGTAGAGCACAACGTGGTGGTCATTATGGTGGAAATTATGCACAACGTGGTGGTGGAAATTATGCATCAAGCAGTAATGATGGCACTGCAAATCATTTGTTTGCCATGAAACATGTTATGGGATCGATGATGACAAATGCTGAGAATGATGATACTTGGTATGTGGACTCAGGAGCATCAAACCATATGACTTGTCATGGTGAATGGTTTGAGCATATGAAGCCTATGGATGTGAAAGGCTATGTGGAAACAGGAGATGATACTCAGCATGCCATTACACATGTTGGAAGTGTACCATTGGTTATGCACAATGGTCAAACAAAATCTATGTCTGATGTGAGATCCCTGTTCCCACCACGCAACGGATTCGGGGTACTAGCAGCGGAAGTAGCACTTCTTGCGCGAGACAGGGTCCCACACTCGGGGCCTCGTCCACGGATATCCGAACAAAAGACTAATCCGTCGGTTTTTCAAAAACCGAACCCGAAAAAACTTCCCTTATCCGGAAAGCACGGGCGATTCCTCCAGGATAACTTTTTACTCTAACGTAGTCAAGACCATTAATAGATCAAACTGATCCGACTGCACCTATAAAGATACTCGGTCAGATCAAGGAAGAAATTGCACTTGGATCATTGGGATCAACGTTTTTTTCCCCATCAAGAGGCACAGCCGTTGATTCCTATCCATAGAACAATTTCTATCTGGGATTTACTTCATCTATCGTAATAATAGAAATTAAATCTCGATTTACGGATCCATCAGTCCAGCCTAACCCCATCCGATCCCATGGGTTAGCCAACCGCCCAACCACTGTAGTGATGGGATCCAATTTGGAATTTGGTTAGGTTTTGTCTCGGGTACCAAGGAAAAGAGTTCCAAGGCCCCCTAGCCGGAAGTTCATGCAAACATAAAACTAGCCACACCACTTACACACCCAATATGAAATTGCCTTTTCTTAGCATCAGCTAACTTTAAAACAATCCTTTAATGAAACCATAGTACCACTGATCACAATCTTCCAGTTTATCCGATTGATCCATCATTCCTTCATCAGAGTATCTATGGCATCATTGGCAACTAGAACGCTCACCACCTGTCCACACAGGGGCCTTTTCAATAGTTTCTAGTCCATAATACTCGGCAATATAATCACTTATATAAATCAAGATGGACTCTCGTTGAAGATCAGCAAGATCAACCAACAGATCCATAAAAAGAGCCATGGACTCATCCATTGAAGACCAGCAAGGTCAATCAACCAGATCCATGCCCGGTTTCAGAAAAACAACTCTTACTCCTTGTTCCAATATCTTCCTCGACGCACGTGTGGGTATCTTCGGCGACCCAGAGCCCGAGCACTGTATGGTCAGCACCCTCTAGGATCCTTCGCAGGTGACCTAGCGCTTCACTCATAGGCCGCTTCCTTGGTCCCTCATCCACCGTTACCGGAAGCTCACCATTTAAATCGAACCGAGGCTGGTCAAGACCTCGGTCGACCTTGCTACGCGAGACGTCCTCCATTGACTCTCCGTCAGCAGTTGCAACTTTAACAGTTAGGTCTTCATGACCTTAATCCACAAGACGGTCAAAATGCTTCCCCAGCATTCATGACATAAAACAGTCATTTACAAACAGTCACAAAATACAGTTTCTAAATCAAACTCTCGTCTTTCCACATTATCCCTCCTTAGTCCACATTACTTATTCCACATTCCATTTAATGTGTACTCATTCTCATCCATTTCCTCATATCGGCGACACATTAATTCACATACACATTCACATTCACATCCATACATCCACATTTACATGCATACATCCATTTTCACATCCTCATTTATACATCCACATCCCATATCCACATTCATACATACACATCCATATCCACATCCAACATCCACATCCACATCCACATCCACATTCACATCCACATTCACATCCTCATTTATACATCCACATCCACATCCACATTCACATCCATACATCCACATCTACATGCATACCTCCATTTTCACATCCTCATTTATACATCCACATCCCTTCTACATTTATACATACACATCCATATCCACATCCATACATCCACATCCACATCCACATTCATATTCACATCCATATATCCACATCTACATGCATACATCCATTATCACGTCCTCATTCATACATCCACATCCACATACATACATACATCCACATCCACATTCTCATTCACATCTATACATCCACATCTACATCCACATCTACATTCCCATTCACATCTATACATCCACATTCATATACATCCACATCCACATTCCTATTCACATCTATACATCCACATCCACATCCACATTCATATTCACATCCATATATCCACATCTACATGCATACATCCATTATCACGTCCTCATTCATACATCCACATCCACATACATACATACATCCACATCCACATTCTCATTCACATCTATACATCCACATCTACATCCACATCCACATTCCCATTCACATCTATACATCCACATTCATATACATCCACTTTCACATTCCCATTCACATCTATACATCTACATCTACATCCACATACATACATACATCCACATCCACATTCCCATTCACATCTATACATCCACATCTACATCCACATTCACACCCACATTCCCATTCACATCTATACATCCACATCTACATCCACATTCACATCTATGCATATACATCTTCATGCATACATCCATTTTCACATTCATACATCCATACTTCCATCTACACATCCACACATCCACATACATACATCCATTTCCACATTCCATTCATGTAACCCCATATGCCTTCACATCTAATCTTTTACATCACATCCATTCTCGCCCAATCACAACCCATATACATCTTATCCTATCACATACACTTCTTACCTCATCCCATACACATCTTATCACATCTTAATTTATCTTATCACCTCTTATCACCTCTTATACACCTCTTATCACATCCTATCACATCTCATATCTATTTATAGAATACAAGAGAATTCTTATATTTGATATAAGATTTCTTTACACATTTACTTATGCATAAATTCCATTTAAGGAGATTAATACTTCCGAAGAAAAATCAATCTTTTATGCATCTTCCTATGCATAAATTCATTTTAAATGAAAATGACACTTTTGAATTAAAATTCAATCTTTTATGCATCTTTCTATGCATAAATTCAATTTAGATGAGAATGACACTTTTGAATTAAAAATCAATTTTTTTTAATGCATCTTCTTATGCATAAAATCAATTTGGTAGGAATTACACTTTTAGAATAAAAGAATTTCTCTTATACATCTAAGTTATGCATAAAATCCATTTATGATGAAAATCACACTTTTAGTATAAAAAGAATATCTTTTATGCATACCTCCATGCATGAAATCCAATTATGATAAAAGTAACACTTTTATAATAAAATAATCAACTTTTATGCATACCTCTATGCATGAAATTCAATTGTGACAAAAGTAACACTTTTACATTAAAATAATCATCTTTGATGCATACCTCTATGCATAAAATCCAATATGATAAAAGTAACACTTTTGATATAAAAAAAAATATCCTTTATGCATACTTCTATGCATGAAATGATAAAAGTAACACTTTTAATATTAAAAAATTATCTTTTATGCATACTTCTATGCATGAAAATTAAAAATGATAAAAGTAACACTTTTAATATAAAAAAAATTTATCTTTCATGCATACTTATATGCATAAAAATCAATTATGCATAATATAAAAATCAATTTCTCTATGATTACAATGAATATCTTTCAATTAATCTAGGATGATAATTCCTAGAATATGGTAGGAAGTCCTCTTTTTATACTTTGAATGAAATTATTTTATGCATAATTTTTATAAAAATTTTGCCATAGCTCCGCTACTATGACTGATAAATCTCAATTTTTCTAAGGGATAAAGCTTATCATTAAGGAAATAATTAAAATGATCTCTAATTGGATCATTTATCCATAATGGATTGAATCATCAATATACATAAACTAAAAGCATAGAAAAAAGCCATTAATTTGGCCTCAAGCATAGCTTAATCTTGGGTTAAGGAAAAGCTTTATGAAAAGCTTGATTTGGATTGAGAATGGATCATGAGTATGACCATTTCTTGATTGAGAGAGAGAAATTACATAAAAACCATTAGAATTTAAACATAAATGGAAATTAAATTCAATAGCATTTATTAAATTATGTAACTCTTCACTACTATTCACCAATTAACTTCAATAGCATTTAAAAAAAACCATACCAATTAAGCTTCTCAAGCTTGAGAGGGGTTGAGAAGAGAGAAACATTGAGAAATTATAGAAAAATCAATATTCACTAATTACCTTACAAATTGCTTGATTCTTTGTTCACGGTAGAGGCCCCCAACCAATCAATTGGTTAAGTATGTTGATGGAGCCACTAATGGGGATTGAAGAAAGAGGGAAGCTCCAAAAACTAGTGAATTATTAAATGAATTCACAGTTCTTGGCTTAGGTGGAGTAGAGTAACGATGCATAAACACTATATATTTTTCAACAAGGGGGAGGCTTCTATTTATAGGAAAAATTGAGCTCCCAACCAAACAAACTGATTCTAGAATTTTCCAAATCAGTTTGGTCAAATTTTGACCATTTTTAGGTCACTTAAGCTAACTTTTTGGAACTAGACTTGAATGAGGAGAGAGGAGAGATAAAATATCTCAATTTTTATGAGTTTAAAACTCATTCAAGCATGTGAAATATGCACCTCCTTTAAAGAACTCCCCTTCCTTACATATGTGTCATAATGGAATCATTTTAATATTGCGCATAGTTTTTTTACTAATAAACCTTGTACATTTTCAACTCTTCATCTTATGTGAAATATGCACCTCCTTTAAAGAACTCCCCTTCCTTACATATGTGTCATAATGGAATCATTTTAATATTGCTCATAGTTTTTTATTAATAAACCTTGTACATTTTCAACTCTTCATCTTATGTGAAATATGCACCTCCTTTAAAGAACTCCCCTTCCTTACATATGTGTCATAATGGAATCATTTTAATATTGCTCATAGTTTTTTTACTAATAAACCTTGTACATTTTCAACTCTTCATCTTATGTGAGCATTTAAGGGACTCCCCTTCCTTACATATGTGTCATAATAAAATCATTATTCCCAAAATATCTCATATTTTTAATATTGCTCATAGTTTTTTACTAATAAACCTTGTACATTTTCAACTCTTCATCTTATGTGAGCATTTACTCATTTTTGGGTATCTTCTTTTTACAATTTGGATTTATCTCCTCCTTACACATGGATTGATGCTATTGGCCCATAGGAACCTTAATTGGACCATAATCCAAAGATTTATGAAAATCTAGACCCTTAGACTAAGGTTCTTTATACCTATTTCTAATTAATTCCAATTGCACATTGGAAAATTCTTTTTGAATTTCTGTTTCAGGGAAATTCATCTTAATTATCTGAGATATTTTTCTATCCAAAAATATTCAAAATCTGAATATTCTCTCTCTAGAATAATTTTCTCTCTCTAGGTTAAAACAGTTAGAAACAAGGTCTTTATATTTCTGAAGAGGGAGACATCAAAAGGGGGTTGGGGGAGGAATCTTACATTCTATCCCACTTAAAAAACGCGAGATGTCCTCATCTCGCAAACTGGGATAATTTCGCAAGATGCAGGAATTATGAGACTTAGAGAAAAATTTAAATCAGGATTAACCACCAAGAAAAGTCTCAAAGAGAGCAAGATTCAAGATAAGAACAAGATTTAAACTTTATTCATTCTCAGAACTTATACAGTAAAGATAGAAGAACTCTTTATACTTCCATAAGCCCGTCCATCATATGATCACAAAAGCAGCACTCACAAGCTGCGCATGTATAAGGTAACTCATCTATGGGAATAATTCTGTTGGTTATTGCTGCACCTATCTCAGTGGTATGAGGTGATCTAACAAAAGGACCTCTGAGAGGTAAGCCAAAAACGGGGTAAAGGCATATCTTCTCATGAGGAAGAAAACACGCCAGTAAGAAGACTCGCTCAGAAAACCCAAGATGTCTTGATCTCATGACGCAGTAGTATCGGGGACCCAAACCCAAGGCTTCGATAACCATGGCCAAGCGGACATTGTTACGAAAGTGCTGCTGACCCCAGGGTGTTACCCTAGTTATGTGTTGATAGGTCCGCCATTTGGTCTGACCTACAGAAGTTCCCAAGTGAGGGAAAAGTGAGCGCTCATACTGTTCTATAAAGTCCTTCTTCACAGACTCACTTGCGTCTTGAAGGTGAGGAATCATTATGGATAAAACTAATTCCTGTTGCCAAGCCATGAAGGAGATTAAGAAGAAGGGAGATCGATGGAAGTAAGATTACTGTGAACGACAAGTAAAAGTTACGACTTATATAAAGGAAAGAGCTAGCGTAACCTAGAAGCCAACGGTAACTTGCCACTGAAGTTTTACCGTCTTTCCATGATTTGGGTTTGGCACATTTTTCTATAGAAGGCATTAAGAACTTTGAGATGAGGAGATAAAAGAAGCTTGTAGGCTAAGTCACCTACTTTCATTGAATTCAGATAAGGTTCACAATATCTGGGGGATAACTTCTTATACTCCCCAAGAGATAAAGAACTTCTTTTTGGGCCGTACTCGAATGAAAACCAAAACCGTGGTATCCAAAACACCGATTTTCACTTTTGAACTCATTGTTCTGAATCCTTAAAACAGGTGGGACTCCTGAGAAGTATTCTAGGGAAAGGATCTTCCTCTTTTTTTTCTTTTTCTTTTTTTTTTTAAAACGGAATCTTTCTTTTATTTTAGAGAGGGAATAATTATAAGATTAAAAGGGAGATTCTTACTCCTGTATACCTTGAAGGCTGGGGAGGAATCTTACATTCTACCCCACTTAAAAAGTGCGAGATGTCCTCATCTCGCAAGGTAGAGGATAACTCTTTTTCTTAAGATCCAAATTTATTCTGGGGTTCCTTATATTCTGGTCAACCCAACAAAATACTGGGATAAATATCTCTTAGAACTCATCAACAATTCATTCAGATCATATCATTCATATCTTTAACATGATAATGGTCCATTAGACCGAAAAATCTCCTTCTGAACATTCCTCCACGGGAATTTCAGTCAAGCAAGTTCTCAATTTGTCATCCCTTAACTTGATCCACCAAGTCAAGTATTAATAGTAGCAATCTGACAGCACAATCCACTAATCTCATAGTGATTTGCTGAAATCATTATCATCATTCCAGTTATGAATATCATCACAGGGACTCATCCCATTCATCCTTATTGATGTTTCGCTCAGCTTATTACATTTCAACCAAATTTCAGGGATCATCATTTTTCAATCAGAATCCAAATCAATTCATCAAATCTCAAACAGAATTAAAAATCATATCAACCACATTTGAAATCATCCTCTGGATAGCATTAACGCTTATAATTTCAAGTCTTAGATTTACTCATATATACTGTCAGTAAAGAGCTGCAGTATACTCTCGGTATATACGGGTAGTCACGGCCCTTGGAATTAAAAGGTAAATATCATCATGTCTAGGCCTCAAGCAAGTCAGGGATTCTGTATAATTACGGTACTTCCATCTGAAGACCCAATTACCAAATTACGAATTTCAGTTTGAATATCAAATTGTATGAATTATATCACACAATTATAATCTTTTTGTGTTTCTTGATAAATTTTTGACATATTTGTCTTCTCAGTTGATCTTTGTTAACCAAATGCTCTGATACCAACTGTGAGATCCCTGTTCCCACCGCGCAACGGATTCGGGGTACTAGCAGCGGAAGTAGCACTTCTTGCGCGAGGCAGGGTCCCACACTCGGGGCCTCGTCCACGGATATCCGGACAAAAGACTAATCCGTCTTGCGCCCACTTCACAGCCTTAGCTGCAGGTGACGATGCCTTCGAACCAGCCCTTAGATGCAGGTGACGATGCCTTCGCTAGCCATCAGCCGCTTCGTCTCTTTATTTTCGCCTCCTCCGCTTCCTCCTTGCCAGTGCTGCTCACGGCGACACGTCATTTCGCCGGCCTCTGGCTTCTTCACTGGCGCGGCCTTCTCAAGCTCTCACCACCCGAGTCGCCGGCCCCTTCACCTGAGTCGCCAGCCGCGTCTTCGCCTCTACAGCCAGCCAACAGCCCCGCCACCTCCAACCTTCTCTTTGGCTTGCCTTCCGCCTCCGTCTATAGCCAACGGCCTTTGCTTTAAGCTGTGGCGCCCGGCCACCACAGCCTTCTACACGGCTGCCGCCCTTCGCCGCCTGCGTTGGCCACAGCATCCATAATGGATTGAATCATCAATATACATAAACTAAAAGCATAGAAAAAAGCCATTAATTTGGCCTCAAGCATAGCTTAATCTTGGGTTAAGGAAAAGCTTTATGAAAAGCTTGATTTGGATTGAGAATGGGTCATGAGTATGACCATTTCTTGATTGAGAGAAAGAAATTACATAAAAACCATTAGAATTTAAACATAAATGGAAATTAAATTCAATAGCATTTATTAAATTATGTAACTCTTCACTACTATTCACCAATTAACTTCAATAGCATTTAAAAAAAACCATACCAATTAAGCTTCTCAAGCTTGAGAGGGGTTGAGAAGAGAGAAACATTGAGAAATTATAGAAAAATCAATATTCACTAATTACCTTACAAATTGCTTGATTCTTTGTTCACGGTAGAGGCCCCCAACCAATCAATTGGTTAAGTATGTTGATGGAGTCACTAATGGGGATTGAAGAAAGAGGGAAGCTCCAAAAACTAGTGAATTATTAAATAAATTCACAGTTCTTGGCTTAGGTGGAGTAGAGTAACGATGCATAAACACTATATATTTTTCAACAAGGGGGAGGCTTCTATTTATAGGAAAAATTGAGCTCCCAACCAAACAAACTGATTCTAGAATTTTCCAAATCAGTTTGGTCAAATTTTGACCATTTTTAGGTCACTTAAGCTAACTTTTTGGAACTAGACTTGAATGAGGAGAGAGGAGAGATAAAATATCTCAATTTTTATGAGTTTAAAACTCATTCAAGCATGTGAAATATGCACCTCCTTTAAAGAACTCCCCTTCCTTACATATGTGTCATAATGGAATCATTTTAATATTGCGCATAGTTTTTTTACTAATAAACCTTGTACATTTTCAACTCTTCATCTTATGTGAAATATGCACCTCCTTTAAAGAACTCCCCTTCCTTACATATGTGTCATAATGGAATCATTTTAATATTGCTCATAGTTTTTTATTAATAAACCTTGTACATTTTCAACTCTTCATCTTATGTGAAATATGCACCTCCTTTAAAGAACTCCCCTTCCTTACATATGTGTCATAATGGAATCATTTTAATATTGCTCATAGTTTTTTTACTAATAAACCTTGTACATTTTCAACTCTTCATCTTATGTGAGCATTTAAGGGACTCCCCTTCCTTACATATGTGTCATAATAAAATCATTATTCCCAAAATATCTCATATTTTTAATATTGCTCATAGTTTTTTACTAATAAACCTTGTACATTTTCAACTCTTCATCTTATGTGAGCATTTACTCATTTTTGGGTATCTTCTTTTTACAATTTGGATTTATCTCCTCCTTACACATGGATTGATGCTATTGGCCCATAGGAACCTTAATTGGACCATAATCCAAAGATTTATGAAAATCTAGACCCTTAGACTAAGGTTCTTTATACCTATTTCTAATTAATTCCAATTGCACATTGGAAAATTCTTTTTGAATTTCTGTTTCAGGGAAATTCATCTTAATTATCTGAGATATTTTTCTATCCAAAAATATTCAAAATCTGAATATTCTCTCTCTAGAATAATTTTCTCTCTCTAGGTTAAAACAGTTAGAAACAAGGTCTTTATATTTCTGAAGAGGGATTGATTACAGGGGAAGATACTAGACATCAAAAAGGGGTTGGGGGAGGAATCTTACATCTGATGTATTGTACGTGTCTTCTATCACAAAGAGCTTGGCCTTAGTTGGTCAAATGGTGGAACAGGGATTACAGGTTCATTTCAATGAGCATGGTTGCTTCGTTGAGGATTTCAAACATGGATGTAGAGTCATTGCCAAAGGCAAGAAAGAAGGCAGATTGTTAACTCTTGAGGACTACTATTCCAAATTTATCACCCTTCGGAAGTATGCCCCAGCTATGACTACTTCCCAGCAAGTGGCTCGTTTCTGCCAAGGGCTAAATGAACCCTTAGATTCCCGCCTTGAAGCAATGAGGCCAAGCACATTACAGGATGCTCTCATACGAGCAAAGCCCCTTGTGAAAGAAATGAAGGCTAACAAACCGAAGAATCAAAAGAGATCTTACCCTGAGGCAAATCTTAAAGATCAACCCTACAAGAAACCCCAACAGAATTTTCCCTACTACAACAGAGGGCGACAAGGCAACTCTTTTGTCCCTCGCTCGTATGCTGCTTCTTCCAGTGAAGGCCCTCTGTGTTTTGAGTGCAATGAGCCGGGACACTTTAGAACCAACTGTCCTAAGATAGCAACATCATTTCCCCAAGGTAGCACAGGAAATCAAGGCCGTGGAACCCCTATCCACCAAGGTGCAAGAGGCAGTGGCCGTGGCAGAGGCCACGGAGGAGCAGTTGCTAGGACTGCCTGTGTTATAAGTGAAGAATCGACCTTGGAAACGGCTGAAGAAGAGCGCGCCACCGTCCATGCGGCAGTAGAACACGAAGGTCCGAATAAACAATTTGGTGTAATCCAAACCCCCGCCACTCATCACGGTAAGCCATTTCAGCTTTTGACACCCATTCATTCCTTTCTCCTAGATGTTTGCAAAAATTAAACTTGGGTCAAAAAATAGCTAGAAGAATGATTGTAGAGTTAGCCAGTGGGAAACAACACTCTATAGGAAACCTTGATTTTGAGCTGGGTAATGAGCAAACTCATGGTCACTTTAGAGTCTTGCCATTAGGAATTTATGATGGAATCCTTGGGATGGATTGGTTAATTACAAACAAAGCTAGCATTCATTGTAACCAGGGGAGTATCACTTTTGAAAATGAGCATGGCCAAGTAATATCTGTTCAGGGGATCACAGAAAAACCTAAATCTAGGGTAGTCAAGGCAAAACATCTTCTCAAGGGAACACATAAGGGTCAGCAAGTTTTCTTAGTCAAACTCAACAAAGTCATTGAACCTAGTATGGAGATAGAACCCTCTTGGCTCCAAGAATTCTCTGACATCTTCCCTGATGAGCTTACAGGGTTACCGCCTCCTCGAGAAGTCGATCATGAAATCGAGGTGATCCCTGGAGCTCAACCCGTCTCAAAAACTCCCTATAAAATGTCCCTTCCTGAAGCCATTGAGCTTAAGGAGCAACTTTCCCAACTCATTGAACAAGGATTTGTACGCCCCAGTAGCTCTCCTTGGGGAGCACCTATTCTTTTCCAAAAAAAGAAGGACGGAACTCTCCGCCTCTGCATAGATTATCGAGGGCTAAATCAAGTCACTATCAAGAATAAGTATCCTATCCCTCGCATCGACGAACTTCTTGACAGGCTTCATGGGGCCAAAGACTTCTCAAAAATAGATTTGAGGTCTGGTTACTATCAGATCAAAGTCAAGGAAGCAGATATACCCAAAACAGCCTTCAATACCTGTTATGGCCACTATGAGTTTACTGTAATGTCATTCGGGTTAACCAATGCTGCTGCAACCTTCAACCTCCTAATGCAAGATATATTCCGTCCTTACTTGGATGAATTTGTGCTTGTTTTCTTTGATGACATCTTAATCTACTCCAAATCAATGGAAGAGCATGAGGAGCATGTGCGTAGAGTTCTGCAATTGCTATGCAGACACAAACTCTATGCCAAGAAAAGCAAATGTACCTTCTTTACTCATCAAATTGAGTATCTTGGATTCATCGTCTCCAAAGATGGCATCTCAGTAGACCCCGCCAAGGTCAAGGATATTCTAGAATGGCCACCCCCTAAATCAGTTCGTGAAGTTCGTGGGTTTTTGGGAATCACGGGTTGGTATAGGATTTTTATCAAAGATTATACCTTGGTAGCTGCAACTCTGACGGATCTTCTTAAGAAAGATTGCAAAATAGTGTGGCTGCCAATCCATCAAAATAGTTTTGATCAGCTCAAGGTCATTATTACTTCTGTCCCAGTCCTGAAACTTCCTGATTTTGCCAAGGAATTTGAAGTAGTTACTGATGCTAGTAGTCTAGCACTTGGTGGTGTCTTAGGCCAAGAAGGAAGACCAGTTGCTTATACTTCCCGCAAGCTGAAGCAATATGAGGCAAATTATGCCGCCCATGATTTGGAGCTCTTGGCAGTTGTTCATTGCCTCAAATTATGGAGACATTGTTGGAATTAGGGTTGCAGGAAAGCACACAAAGCTTGGAGAAGAAGAAGCAAGAATGCACACAACACAAAGTGTATTAGATTGTGTCCATGTACAAAAGATAAGTTAGCCCTAGAAGGATGGGCGTATATACAAGCAGGGGGAAAAAACCTCCTAAAGAGGGAAAAAGTGCCCCGGCAGTCCTAAGTGTGTTCACACATATCACTACCTATATATATGGCAACAAATCCCCCCTGGTGGGAGTAATGGTGTGAACGAGAGCTGGCACTCATGTATAGGGGAGTGCCATGCCCGAAGTAGATCAATCCACAAAGGGGAGCAAGCCCAAATCTTTGCGAAAAGCTTCGAACTTCTCACGAGGAAGCGCCTTTGTGAAAGATTGGCGAGGTTGTCCTGTGTTGGCACATAGGCAAAGCTGATCTCTCCTGCTGAGAGTCTCTCCCTGACATAGTGATAATGCACCTCGATGTGCTTTGTGCAAGCATGAAAAACTGGGTTTCTCGCAAACTGCCAATGCGCTCTGACTGTCAGTGAAGATAGAGGTGGCAGACTCCTGTCCAACACCCAAGTCAGCCATAAGCCGTCTAAGCCACACACACTCAACCGTAGCTGTGAAAGCTACCCTGTACTCAGCTTCACAACTAGAAGTGGCCACAGTAGGTTGCTTCTTGCTCAACCAAGATATGCATGAGCTACCGAGCATGAAACAAAAACCACTTGTGGACACTCTTGTGTCATAGCAACCAGCCCAATTTGAGTCCGAAAAAGCATGTAAATCTAGCGGCAACGATCCCCCCTTGGGATAAAACAACCCAAGATGTATGGTGCCACTCAAGTAGCGAAAGATGCGTTTAACTACCTTCCAATACTGAGACCCTGGGCTATGCATAAACCTGCTCACCTGTGAGACTGCAAACTGAATGTCCGGCCTCCTAATGCATACATAAATGAGGCAACCGACAGCTGTCTGATAGAGTGTGATATCAAAGTGATCTCCAGCATCATGAAGACTCAATTTCAAACCTATCTCCATTGGAGTAGCAATAGGCTTGCAGTCTTCAAGGCCAAATCTCCGCAACAATGTCTCAATATACTTTGTCTGACACAAAGCAATACCTCCATCACACTGCTTAAATTGTATCCCCAAATAATGATGCAAATGCCCCAAATCTGACATCTCAAAAGAGGCATTCAAATCAGCCTTAAAATCAGCAATATGACTCTCATTTGGTCCTCTGAGCAGCATGTCATCGACATAGAGAGCAATGATTAGATGTACACCATCCACACGTTTAACATACAAAGTGCTTTCTGTTGGACTATTCTGAAACCCATGTGCAGTCAAATATGCATGTATCTTTTCATACCAAGCTTGTGGAGCTTGCTTTAAACCATATAAAGCCTTTTTCAACCTGCACACTTTGTTTTCCTGCCCTCTTTGAACAAAACCACAAGGCTGCGATACATACACCTCCTCATGCAAATCTCCATTCAAGAATGCAGTCTTTATGTCCAACTGATGTACATTCCAACCATTATGAGCTGCCAATGCACAAATGCTACAAATGGTAGTCATACGACAAGTGGGAGCAAAGGTCTCATCAAAATCAATGCCCTTTTCTTGAGCATAACCCTTTGCAACAAGTCTAGCCTTATAGCGATCAACACTGCCATTTGGCTTTTGTTTCAACTTAAAAACCCACTTACATCTAATGGCCTTTTTACCAATAGGCAAATCACTCAAAGACCATGTACCATTCTTCATTATAGCATCATATTCACTTTGCATTGCAGCCAACCAATTTTTTGAATTTTGTGCCTCATCAAATGAAAGAGGTTCTTCCTCTTCACACATACTAGACACAGCCAAAGCATAACAATATGATGTATAAGAGGCATGCTGAAAACCTGAACGAGTATGACTAGTCATAGGTGCATCAATCTTACTATCACGCAAGGTTTGCACCAGCCATTTAGGCATACCTCTAGCCTGCTCATTTTCAGCCCTATCCTCATGAATTACATCCTGTAAATCTGCATCAAAAATAGGCTGATCTATGATGTCATTTGAAATCTACATAGGCTGAATATTTGCCTCATTAGGACTTACATTTGAATTCCCACCTGTAAAGAGAGGCAACAACGTATCAAATACATCTCGTGAGCTCACACCTGTCTCTTTGGTACATGATAACAAGGGCTGCACAGCATCTTCCACAAAAACAACATCTCGACTAATCAAGATACGCTTTGACTACGGATGATACAATCTGTAACCCTTGCTTTCAGCACTGTAACCAACAAAAATGCATTTGACAGCCTTATCATCCAATTTTTTGCGTTGTTGCACAGGCACTAAAGCATAGGCCAAGCAACCAAAGACACGCAAGTGACCAATAGAAGGCTTCCTGCCATGCCAAGCTTCGTATGGAGTAATAGACTGCAAGGCCTTAGTGGGACACCTGTTGAGTACATATGTAGCACACATGACAGCCTCAAGCCAAAACGCACGTGGCAAAGCTTGGCTCTTGACCATACATCGTGCCATCTCCATAAGTGACCTGTTCTTCCTCTCAGCAACACCATTTTGCTGAGGGGTATACGGCACTGTACATTGGTGTTTTATCCCACGACTAGCCAGAAATGCATCAAACTCTTTAGACATGTACTCCCCCCCTCGATCAGTACGGAGGGTGACCACAGTACAATTGGATACATTTTCAACCATAAGCATAAACTGTCACCTCCTCGGTTAAAAGACCTTCCTAAGTGTTTGAAGTCTCCAACTTCATTGTCAAATAAGAGATCCCACTCTTGGCAAAATGTATCCTTGAAGATTATGAATCTGTGATAGCTCTCATCCCTATTAAAGAAGACGTAAAGCACTTTTTCATTGGTCAGGCTGTGCTTCAATGGGTTCTTTCTGTGATACAAGAACTCTCTCCCCTAGCCATTCCTCTTGTACAAAGCTCTTGTGTCATCATCTATGAGGACCCTTCTAGTCACTATGGTATTGATCATCCAAAATTAAGATTGGATTGGCATGGGTGGGTTCTTGTCCATGTTTCCCCATTTGTTTGGCATTGTATATCCTAGCGCATTTACTAGGTCAAGGTTCTCAGTCGATCGATATATAACCCCGTCTCTACCCTTGTAGCAATTGCCTTGGTTGCTTACCCATGGTGCTGGATCAAAATTAGTGTAGTGATCTTCTATCTTGACCATGTAGTGATCTTCTATCTTGACCACGTAGTGATTGCTAGAATCCTTGAAGATTTTAGTGCCATAAGCATTGACCTTGTAAATGCTTAGTTTGACATTGTATTGCAGCTCATTTTCAAGATTCCTCATGGAATGGATAAATGTATCCATGCTTGTGTCTAGCTAGGCTGGTCCCATAGGTCTCGTACTATCATGTGGTGCATCTCTCCAAGATCACCACTCTCCCCCCTCTTAGGAAGCAATTTTCCCTCTCTCTGTGTGGCCGCTTTGATCTCCAGCATCTTCTCTTGCATGTGTGCAATCTGTGCTAGGGTGAGATCATCCCCTAGGAAAATCCCAATCTTCTTGAGTGTTGGACTTTTTTTCAAAAACTCCTTTTTGGCCTCCAAGGTAGGAAAGCATACAATGAGTGCTCTTTCCATGGAGTTACCTTTCCCATCATTCCCTTTCTTCCCCACACTACAAGCCCCTGTGTGTGTAGGCTCATGGATACTCATTTGTTTCTGAAGTTCCTTAACTTCTTCTTCCACATTATCAGTGTCCTTGAGACCTATGATATGAACATGAAGAGCTCTCGTCTTCCTCTTTTGTTCTTCCTCCAAGGTCAAGTTAATGATAGTGGACGGTGTGGTAGCTAACACTTCACCTTTCCCTTTCTTTGCGTCCTAGATCCACTTTTTCGCTTCCTCAACCTTCTTTTGTGTTTTGAAGAGAGTATCTGCCCATAAGGAGGCTTCCTGCATTTTCTATTACTCCTCTTTCTGGAATGTCTTCATTTGCACCTAAATATTACTCTAAGTCCTCTATCAAAGAGGGTTCTGTTTCCCCATCCTTCTCCGACTTGCCTTTACATGCTGCAAGTTTGCCTTTGAGACCTTCAATCACAACATCCTTTCACTCATCAACTTTTCCACTTCTGATTTCCATTCTTCAAAAGTGGCAGTTGTCTCATCTAACTTCTTCTACATCAAGGTCTCAGCAACCATTACCTCAGCCTTCATAGCATTTCGAATTTCCTCTTTGGGTATATTATATAGTTCAGTTCTGTAGGCTTGCATAGCCGCAGATACTTCTCTTTCAAAGTCACCCCTCATAAGACTCAACTCAGCCCTAATCATCATATGTACCTTCTTATACATGTGCTCATCTTTAGTCTTGGACACATTCCCTGCCCTCAGCAAGCTCGGTGACGGTAGGATCTCCCTCAGTCTTTGTCACTCATCAGAAAGTCTGCTTTGCCTTCGGCAGAGTTTCGAATAGACCACCGTCCCCATGCTTTGTTAACTTGTCCATTCATGTGTTGGCATAAAAGAGAACTTATTGTAAGTGCACTGCAGGTAATCAATGTGTAATGCCCTCTCAATGTGTATTGTCCTACACCACATTAATCATACATGTTTCCTACAGGTAATTTCATTATCTCCACGTTAGGCACACATTTCTCTCTCCACATTAAGCATACATTTCTTTGTATTCGCAATTGTAACTCTCTACTAGAACCTCCAATTCCAAATCCAATTTGATAGCTTTGTTCCCAATATACCTAAGCACATTTCATGGCCTTCAACCACCTGGATCCGGCCTTCCATGCCACTACAAAACTGCCTCCAAAAGTGGCATCTACAAGCCCATGCACCCTAGTTAGGACTCCATTTCTTCTTCGATTTCCTTGCTTTAAAGCGTGCATTATCCGGCATTGATTTGCACACATTCCATGATCAAAGAGCACATGTTCTTCGCTTCCTCTTGCTGAGCTTGGAAACTTGTACCCCTGCTTAAAACCCCTATCTAATCTCACCAAAAAGAGTCCATCTACTACCAAAAAACTAAAGCCCTATCCAACTGCAAAAAACTAAAGCCCTATCCAATTGCAAAAAACTTGCTGCCACCGCTATGTACAAGCCCTAAGCTATGAAAACAATGCTACACATCAACAAAAATTGTGGACAACAAAATCCTGACACATCCGAGGTGTCCAAATCCCAAACTAACTTCATATCCCTATTTCCGGTAAGCACATTCCATGATCTTTGAGCATCTTGATCTGACCTCCCAAGCTCCTTTAAAATAGCGTCCAAAAGTAGCAACCGCTAACCTGTGCACCAAGTAAAAAGCTTCATTTCTTCCTCGATTTCCTGTCTTTGAAGCATGCATCAACTTGCACTTATTGCACTCATCACATGGTCATGGAGCACTTGTCTTGCACCTCCTCCTATTGAGTTTCCAAACCCTGTCCCTTTGCTAAAAAACACTATCTAATCCCGCAAAAACAACGTTGTCCACTGTCCAAAAAAATAAATCCTTCCACTAGATGCAAAAGCACCTACCACCACCGCTATGTACATGAACCAAACTGTGAAAGCACTGCTACATATCCACCAAAATTGAAGGCAAAAAAATCTGACACCATCTTGAAACAAAAGAAAAAAAGAACTAAAGAACCAATTTATAAGTTGAAAAGTTTGAAAGTTTGAGCAATAAAAGCTTATTTAACAAGAATCTGTAGGAGACAACACTAGTCAATAGATGTTAGAAGTGCAATGAGGAATTATTATGACATACGATGCCCACTAGAGATGTTAGAAAGAACGGGATATGCATACACATCTCAACACATCCATCCTAATAAACCAAGAAACACTCACATGCATGGATGGAATGCACAACCAATTTTCGCATCACAAGCTACATAAAAGACACGTATAGATGTGTGGAGAGCTTGCAATATATGCACATAGTTACACAATGAGAGCACCTTCATTAGATTGATCTTCTTCTTTGAAGAGGTCAATCTGAAGAGGTCAATCAAACATATCTAGATATGTGGGAAATGCTACATCCATAGTAGATCACTCTCTATGTAGTCTTCATTTCTCTTTGATGTAAGGGATATCCTATTACTTTGGATCCTTTGATGTGGCGGCATCATTGACAAAGGCATCCTTTGACCCCTAAGTTATTTTAATGAGAAGATAATCTTAAACACTTAGATTTAGTTAATCAAAACAAAATGAGAGCTTGATCTCTTGTGATCTTGAATGTCAATATACAAAGGCTGGTGAATTCAAGTTTCCTATCCTAGGCATTGTGGCAATTCTCTTCCATCTTGCATAAATCAGATGAATCAAGGAACATGCCCAAATTCACCTTTTAGTAACATGCATGTTACTCATGGTAGTCAACCACAAGACTATATAACTATCAACTTCAGTATGCATGGTATGGACTAGATACTACGACATCCCCACTAAAGTCATCAGTGCCCAATCGTATGTTTAGAACTCTGAATCAAGATATGCTCTCAACCATTGCAGCCGCCACATCACTACCTTGCACATACGTGTTCTCTAGTTTCCTTGTGATCCCTATATTTGTTAGATATCCATAACGCCTCTACGGGCGTTACCACAAGAGGGGACGGCCTCTGGCTCACCACCCAGCCATAGAGGAAGAATGAGGATTGCCCCTCATCCCCCAGGCTATATAGTGTGTGGCATGCCGTCCACACTAGCCTGGCCGCCCATGAATCCGCATGGGCGTCCTCTCCCACTGAACCCCGGACATGGCCATCCGGTCTGCCGTCGGTCACAGGCATTACAGCCTACATGACATTACCCCCCCTTAAGAAGAGTTTTCGTCCTCGAAAACAAACTGGGGAAACCTTTTGGAAATTGCACTACGGCATTCCCAGGTAGCTACCTCCTCATCCCTATCTGTCCATTTAACAAGTACCTTCTGGTACACTTTATGTCGGGTTTGTCTGTCTCGATACCCAAGAATCATTTCCAGTTCATGTGGTATCTTTGGTGGAGTGATCAATTCCACCAAAATATCTAGAGAAACTACGTTCTCTAACCCGTGAACTGATTTCTTCAGTTTACTAACATGGAAGACAGGATGAACTTGAGAACTCTCCGGTAACTCAAGTTTGTAGGCTACATCCCCAATCTTCTTAAGGACTTTAAAAGGACCACAATATCTCAGAGAAAGTTTATCACACTTTCCCGTTTTCATGGTTTCTGACTGCGCAGGAACCTTGAGGAATACAAAGTCACCTTCTGCAAAGGTCACCTTTCTTCGTCCTTTATCCGCATAAGTTTTAGCGCGATCCTGAGCGCTACGAATGCTCTCTCGTGCAGCTCTGAGCATATCATTCATATCTTCAAGGAAATCCTTGACAGATTGAATCTTCTCCTTTTTTAGGCCTACAGCCATTGGAGATCTCGGCTGGAATCCATACATTAACATGAATGGTGTAAATCCAATCGTTCGCTGAGTGTTTGGAGCTGTTATAGGCAAACTCCAATAAGGGCAGGTACTCTTCCCAATTAGATTGCTTCTTATTAACATAAGAATGCAACATATCCTCTAGAATTTGGTTAACTCTTTCAGTTTGACCATCAGCCTCCGGATGATCTGCCGTACTCATACTCAGAGTAGTATCCAACTTTTTGAAAATTTCCCTCCAAAAATGACTGTTGAACTTTCTATCTCTATCCGACACTATATCTGCGGCGGGTAGGCCATATAGCTTGTAGAGATGTTCAATAAAGAGTTTTGCCAACTCTGGCATTTTAACAGTTTTCTTTGTGGCGATAAACTTTGCCATTTTAGTTAACCTGTCCACTACCACCCACACCGAGTCATTCCCTCGACTGGGTAAACCGGTAATGAAATCCACGGAAATGCTTTCCCATTTCTCTTGAGGAATCTCCAGCGGATGGAGTAGTCCTCTAACCTTAAGACGTTCATGTTTATTGACTTGGCACTTACTGCATTTCAGCACATAATTCTGGACGTCCTTAAACAAACTAGGCCAATAAAATTGTTTTTTTACTAGTGCATAGGTCTTCTGAATCCCAGGATGACCCGCACTTGGACTATCATGACTTTCTTTAAGAATTTGGGCTCGAAAGTCACCAATAGTTGATACACATACTCTACCCTTGTAAAGTAAGTACCCGTTGCGTCAATGGAGTAATTAGCATATTTCTCCCACGTGTCCGGTCGAGCTCGACCACCGCTACTACGGGCAATCAGACGTGCCATTACAGGATAAAGAGTTTTCGTCCTCGAAAACAAATTGGGGAAGTTATTGGTAAGCAAATGTCTAGTAGTACTCACGCAAGCCGTGATTTGGTATTTCAACCAAAATCCCAAGGCAAATTTCATGCCTTGATTTTGCATCATGTCATTAGCACAGAAGCTAATGTACTGGAGAGCACTCTAGTAACGCAAGTTCTTAGACTATGCTACTAGATATTTGTAGACTACGCTACCATGTTGCATCACCAACTTGTTAAAACTTCTCCTTGGAAAGCTCTACGGCCATAGGAGAAATAAACTAGAGCCAATCTAATCATGCATCACAAGGATTAGTTCCAAAGCTGAGAGATACTTTCTCTCTTAGAGTAACATCTTTGCACAAGCATATGCTCTAGAATCTTGTTGAGTTTCTAACTACCATCAATCTACGGATGGTTAAACTCCACTCTAACTCAGAGTAAATGTAAGTTTTTGAAGATTTCCCTTCAAATATAACAATCAAACTTCATATCTCTTATGCCATACTATATATGCGGGCAGACCATATAGTATGTGGAGATGTTTAATAAAGATTCTTGCACCACTACGGGTGTCTGGAGTTACATCCAATAACTTACAACTCTTTGTTGCTATTACCAGACACATCCCTTCAAGTATTGTCTGGACTCACACAACTATTCGAGTTTATGTGATATTTGAGGATATCCCTTCTTTCCCTCAAAAAAGGTTTTTGTCCTCAAAAACTCTACTCTCAAGCGGACTACGTGCTAGTGTCATAGGTCCAAGAACAAATCTAGACCGTGTTTAATATCATATGTTATATTCTTGAGTCCTTCCAAGAAACTTTTAAACATCTTGCAACGAAGATGTGGTATAGTGTCTACGCACATATGGTGGTACTATTGATAAACTTCTTTGCAACAGATCAGTGGTTTCACACTTGTAACAAAGTGCTTCATTGTTACATATTATTACCCTTCATAAGCGGTTACACACTTATGAATCATGTGGGTGGGTTGTACCATCTATCAAGAAAATTCCAAACTACTAATAACCACATTATCAATCCACAGATAATGACTGAGCTTGCTGGCGAAGCCATAGGTTGCTAGATAATTGATGGTAATTACACAAGTTCAATGTCTTATTACATCATACATTCAATATAAATGCAAACATCACAGTACTTCGTGATGATGAACTTAGGAATTTCATCCTATCCCTGTTTGGTATTGGTATGAAGTATAACTATGAGAACATTATTTGCTGCCTTCCATTATAGCGGCAAAGCTACCTACCCATTACAAGTGGCAATCTCTACCAAGCTATAACCAATGATAAGCAAATAAACGAGTACTCTTGTAAGAACTTCATAACTATATCTCACACCAAACTCATAATCACTACGGATTAAATGCCAGGGCTTGCAAAATTGAATGTTATCTGATAGGTAGAGGGGATCATCAAACTACGGATGACCTCGACTCACTAGGACTAGTGATGTGTAACTTTTAAGTTACTCCACTCTCCTTGCTTATTCCATACCATCGAACAAATCGGTCCCTCGATTTGAGCAACGTCAACATATTTATGAGTACCTTGATACTCATGGATTGTGGTTCGGTAATTTAAAATGTTGATCTAGAGTATCTTTCACTCGAGGATCTTAATTTTATTAGCAGTTATGTATTAGTAGTGAGTAACTACGTACCCACTATCATCACACTAGTAGCTCCATACTAGTCTGTGAGTAACTCTGTACCCAATGGCGTACCTCCCCCGAGTGGGAGTACCATATACAACCATCTATAACAAGATGTTTAAGTCACTTGTTGCTGCTAAGAAGTGACTACACAAATTGACCCCTCCATTGCACATTGTAGTACAATTTCTGGTATTACAACACGAATATTTGGACGTCCTTATCATAGAGGTCAACTTAAAAACTAGTGCATAGGTCTTGTGGAGTCTCGGCTGACCTAACCACACCACTGGTGACTTCCTACAAAAAATGTGGCGCCGAAGTCACCACCTATGTACTTTAACTCCGTAAAGTACATGGTCTTCATCTATCATCTATGGAAAGTTGTAAAACATTCCTACGATGGATTTTTATCACCCTAAAATTATTGTGCACTATTTTAGTGTAAAGAGCTTTTTTTTTTGGGTACCATGGTTCACCCCAAGCTCATCTGTTGCTAAATTCTCCGATTTAACAAAAGATATGTCTGCCTCCGAACACTCCAGTTCAGCCCCAGACTTTGAGTTTACTTCTTAACACTCCGGTTAAGTCAAAACTCACCAGATACAATAGGATTTACCACTAAGCTCTCCGGCTTAGCCTCCTATCCTAACTCAGCCCGAGTTTATGTACACTACATATGTCGGATCCGATACTAACAACAACCAGGCTCACTTGGAGTGAGATACTACTCACTATTGCCATGTAAAACCTTATTAAATCCTAGAAATGCTCCACTCATTCCCCAGGGGTCATACGACTTATAGGGTTTACACGCACATGAACTTTGTAAGCAAAATAGCCTGTCATGCAATATTACAATTGCTGTAGGAAAGTAATATATTTTCCAAATTCATACTGTAGCAACTAAAATGTGCTCACAACGCACACTTATGTTGAACATAGGCAAGACTACGCTTGCAAAATGCTATAGGGCGTCCCCCATGCATGAAATTGTCCAACCAAACTAGTCTTACTGCTAACCTCTAGATTTAGATCACTCCGGAACTAAATCACTCTGTTAGCACTAGCACACCATCATGGTCTTGCTACCTAGAGCTTCTCCGAACTTTGTAACTGGGTTTTATCCCAACTTATGGCTATATTTGGTAATTTTCAAAGTTTAAATTTTATCTTGCACACTTTATCACCACAGACAAGTGTACATACAGACCTGCCAAAGAGTCAAGTTACATGCACAAGCCTTGGCGTCCCATTCTACCAAGACTACAATCGATTCCGTGAGAATTTGATGTCCCATACCATCAAATTACCACCAAACCAATTGATGTGACATATAAAAAGGCCCTTTCCCCCCTCGAAAGATCACCACAAACTCTCGAGCAGTGGGATGTCGACGCATGGCAATGAAAAGAAGAGAAAACCATGCTAGTAAGTTAAAGAACAGTTCTCTTCGATCAACTTCTATAAGGGCATTGAGCATTACATCTCAAGACTATACCCCTTCAGATTTACCTTTGATTTCTACAAATCAATCCTAAATCTGCTATTATTATCTAGGCGTATACTAATCACTCAGATTAGTACTCCTAGATAAACCAAATTGAGTACTGCTAGCAGCACTACTAGCCCCTTTATCCCAAGTAATACACACCTCAGGGATTACTTTTACCAGGCAATCACGTGACTAAATCAAACTAGTCACTAATCTCTAGGCCCAAGTAGTGACACTATTTTGTTACTTTTAACAAGGGCCAGCTTGCCTCTACGGGCCAAAGCTCTCTTGTTGCTACAAACAGTAAGCAACTTGTTTGGACACAAGGCATAACCACATCAAGACTACGCTTGTACATGGTTTTCATTTGCCAAAGTTTATCACAATCTTCTAGCAACTGTTAAAAGATTGTGAAGGGTTATGAGCACTACGGCTCAATTAGGCTTACCTTGATTTCTCGTGTGATAAGCACTTTGTCTAATTTGGGCACAACTGACACCATTGCCGGTCCTTTTAGCCCAAGTAAAACACACCGCAGTTTTAGATTTACACTATAGCCAAACTACGTGACTTTGATGGTCAATACTAAGTCTATGCTCAGCTTAAATTTAGTCTCTTTGAACCAAATGTGTGATCACCACATGAGCTACTCTCGCGGCACTACAGCCATAGACGTGTTCACTCGGCACAACGGCCATAGAACGGCTCTCTCTCGAAGGACTCGGCACTACGGCCGTGGGATTTGTCTCTCTCTTAGCACGCGGCGCTATGGCCGTGTGCGGTGGGTCTCTTTCATGGAAAATGGGCACTACGGCCACACGGCACGACGGCCGTGTTCGGTTTGTTTCGTGGGGTGTGCTGTTGTTTTGTGTTTTTTTTTTGGTTTTTTCTTTCTTAAGGGGGGGGGTAATGTCACGTAGGCTATAATGCCTGTTTGACCGACGGCAGACCGGATGGCCATGTCCGGGGTTCAGTGGGAGAGGACGCCCATGCGGAGTCATGGGCGGCCAGGCTAGTGTGGACGGCAGGCCACACACTATATAGCCTGGGGGATGAGGGGCAATCCTCATTCTTCCTTGGCCGCCTCCCTCCACACACTCCATTCGAGAGATAAGGGTGAGAAGATGAACGGTTGTAAACCATCGAGTGGGGTCCCCCGTTCACGCGCGGACTCTGACGATCCCATCGACTGATACCAGTGTTAGATATCCGTAACGCCTCTACGGGCATTACCACAAGAGGGGACGGCCTCTGGCTGCCATAGAGGAAGAATGAGGATTGCCCCTCATCCCCCAGGCTATATAGTGTGTGGCCTGCCGTCCACACTAGCCTGGCCGCCCATGACTCCGCATGGGCGTCCTCTCCCACTGAACCCCGGACATGGCCACACACAGGCATTACAGCCTACGTGACAATATTATTGTTCATGTATCTGTATAACTTGCACATATGTGCATCTCAAATGCATGTCTCTGTCTTGCTCTTCTTCACACTCTAGCAAATCACCCTAAACCCACACATTGTGTTAATGATTCCCAACCTTAAAGGCTCAAACTTTAATTCAAACATTAGGAGTTATGAGTTCTTGTACACATTATAGAAGCACATCATTGTCCAAAAAATTCCATGTAGGAGCCAATAAACTGGCTAATATCAACCACAAGACGTACTCAGATTACAAGAGAGCAAACTTCTTCAACATTGTAAGCTGTCAAAAGAGCTTCACAGCATTAGCATTTCAATAGTTGGTTTCGCCCCAAGACAAAATGGGCAATGTGACATACAAACATAAACAAGCTTCCATGCGTAAATGTAAGCATGTATACCAATGTAACCTATGTCACTATGTGATGTGCAACAATACACATGCTTACATGAGTAAATCTAAGCATATATATACCAATGTAAGCTACCTGATGTTCAAACATAGACATACTTAGATGTGTAAATGTAAATATTGTTGGCACTATGTATGATGCTACATGTAGCACATAGTCCTAACCCCAACTCCCAACCTCATATATCTAGCGTGGGTATCACACACAATTCGGGAGCTCTCTCTCTCTCTCTCTCTCTCTCTCTCTCCCTTAACATGGTATCAGACATAATATACAGTGTTGGCCCTATCTATATATAGCATCAACAAGCATATCATCCAAATGCTGTGTGACACAAGCTTGCATGTATAGCTACGTGAAATACAAGTTTAGCATACCCAAAGCTAACATATGAAAATTATACTAAGTGGTAGATCTGAAAAAAATGAAGTTACTGAAACAACAAAGAATGAAACAGGGAGAACATAGCAGACCACCCATATTCTAGATTTCATTGATACCCGCTTGGGGTATGTGGGTGTGTATGTGATGGATGTAGGGGAAGGACCCACAACCTCGAAAAAAAAAGGAGCTCCCTCTAAAGCAGACCCACATTCTAGATTTCATGGTGAAAGAAGACAAGCACAGAAGTTAGGTTGAAAGTGGCGTACCAGAAGAAAGCTTGCTCCCTGCCGCTCTATTCCAACAACCAATTTGCTCCTCTTCCGACTGTCCTACATAAAGCTACTTCCTTGGCTTACATATTTTAAAATAGCCACCACCACAATCCTTAAGGCCCAATGGTTTCAGTTCACTTTCCACACAAGAGGCTGTGAGTCTCATACTCATGGAGGATTTCGAAATTTTATTTTTTAAGATGGCTTGCCCTTACTAGTAATTTAAAGGAAAATAAATAGGTATCTGTCATCAAAATGCAAAACCCAAGCACAATATATTTTAATGATGACGAGTGGATAGACCTATCGCCTTCACACACACACACACACAGTGTGTGTGTGTGTGTGTGTGTGTGTGTGTGCGCATATATGTGAGTGGGTAGACCCACCGCCTTTGGCGGCAAAGAGAGTGAGTGTGTGTGTGTGTGTGTGTGTGCATATATGTGTGTGTATATGTATGTGTATGTATATGTGTATATGTGTGTATATACATGTATAAATGTACATATGTATGTGTATGTGTATATATATGTATGTGTACGTGTATATACATATATGTGTATATGTATGTATATGTGTATGTGTATATACATGTATAAATATACATATGTGTATGTGTGTCTATGTGTATGTGTATATGAGCATGTCACATACTGCTAACTCTTTCAAACAACTTGCTTTCTTTTACATTCATACTTTCTTTATCTTTCTCTCTCTCCAACATGTACAAATAAAGTGGATCATATAGGAACACGAAATACATATTGAAACATACATCCATACGTTTAAATTCAAAACATGTCATGTTCATTAAAGTTTTTCCAAAAATTAGATCCATATAGGAACATGAAATACATATCCAAACTTTATTATTCAAGACATGTTCATGATCATAAAATTCTCTCCAAAGACCATGAGCTAATCAAAGAATCTTCGTGCAACCGAGATCTCTCATCTATATATCCAATGACCAACCTCGTCACAAAAAGACAAAAACATTACAATACAAAGAACTTTCCTCGAAAGCACTATTCACGTATCAAAAGTCACTTGTCTTACCTACACCAACACACTAATCCATTCAACTCATTAATGGAGAAGCAAGGCGAGTTTATACCTTAAACCTGTAATCCTAACCACCACGACCAACACATTTTGCATTGTCTAGTTTGTCGAAGGCTACACGATAGATTTCCAAGTGCACAAGCCCTTCATCTTCAAAATAAGTAATAGCCAACTCATAAAATCTAATATAAAGAATCATCCCAATATATGGATCACGCCCAAAAAGACCTTGTAGCAATAGTGATCTATCATAGTGCTCCCTACCATATACATCTTTCATAAACACACACATACATAGCTAAATGTATAAACACATGTTAAAAAAAGCTTATCTCATTGCATGATCCCTGAGGACTCAATAAGATCAATCAAAAGCTAGGCCGAAACCTCGAGGGATTCATCATGAGTTCCGTATGGGTATCACGTGAGTGTAAGGAAGGGGGTATTGAAAGGCAGGGGAGGTAGTTTTATAGGTATGGTCCATATATAGGAGGATTTTTTCCATATATAAGGGAGTATTTTAGCACTTTTGGTGCACACAAGTGACGTCTCCTCATTACTACTAGTGAATCCTATGGGGCCATAATGGCACCTCGTCACATGGGAGAATCTAAACTCACACAATGGAATCCATTAGATAAGTATACTTCATCAAAATTAAACTAACATATCTCTCCTACCATAGACATCAAATGAGAAAGAGCCCGATCTCAAAGCCATCTATATTGTAATTCTCTCTCTCTCTCTCTCTCTCTCTCTCTCTCTCTCTCTCTCTCTCTCTCTCTCTCTCTCTCTCTGTGTCTCTCTCTCTCTCTCTCATGTTACAATAGATGTACTTTACAAAACAATTACAAAATAAAAAAAGGCGTACCACTATGTACCTAGAACTTGGAAGCATATTCACTATAACCTCGTAGAAGCAATTTGCAAAACCTCTTGAGTCCTAATGCACAATATTACCTATGTAAAGCTCTCTTGAAGCCCCAATATTTTTGATACACACCTTGATTGCTTCCATAATTGCTACATGAGATATTACTACATAAAGCTGGCCATGTGTGAAAACTGATGCAGGCAATCATAACCATATAATACTAAAAGTTTGACATGAAAATCTATTCATTGTATCCCTGTAGAAGCGATTTTCAAAACCTCCTTATACACAATATTATCTCTATACAACTCTCTTGAGTCCCACTCTCTATGATACACACCTTGATTGCATCTATAGTTCTTACACATGATATTGCTATATAAAGTTACCCAAGTATAAAAACCGATGTAGAAAAGTATAATACTCAAAGTTTGACCTTTATACTTATTTATTGTCATCCCAAATACAAGCCATGCTGAAAACTGTTGTCGCCTTCTCATGTCAACAGGAAGTTGAAAATGAAGTGGGCATAAAATTTATCCTAGGTATGAAAACCATGTCTCCAATATTTGTGCCAGTGTTGATGATTCGAGACGGATCAGCGGGACAAATGTGTATGCCATATTTTGGGAGCTGGCCCGTAAAACAGCACATGTAATTTTTGACTTTTTGCTATATGGGCTCGTAGGAGTTCCAAGCTGTAAAAAACCCAATTTCTAGCTTTATTTAAGTTTTTGGCCAAGAAGTGGCCGGGCACCTAGTGTGAAGTGAGAATAGGGTAATCAAGGGGCTTTTCAAGATTTTGTGCTTGTTGAGCTTGGCAAAGCAGCAGGGAAGACTTTTATGCCTTGAACCCTCAGAAATCCACTTTATTGCAGTCAAGGGGCTTTTGCCCAATTTCTGTCCGGGACTGTTGTATGCATTGGTGGAAACTGTCAAGGTTTGATTTTCACTCATTTGGACAGCCAGGAGAGCATTTATTGCTACTGTACTTGTTGGTGGTACAGATTTGGTATAACTTTGTACAAGTTTTAGTATGGCTGTACATTGATTTGAGTGAGGAAAAGGCTCATTTTCAGCTGCTGTACTTGCCGGTATAGATTTGGTACATCATTAGCACTTAGTACTATTGTACAGTATTTTGGAAGGGGAACAGAGCACATCTAGGGTGCTGTCATAAATCTGCAGCAACCAGATTTTGGTGATTTTATCACATTCAATGGGAGGAGGGTTGCATTCGTGCTTCCACAGTGGGAGATAAACTTTGGGAGAACAACTGTGAGCACTTTGTGTGCTTTAGTGCAGTGTTTGCACATCTTGTAGAGGGAGCCAGGCATTGACTGTGTCAAAGGTTACATATTGCTATGGCAACCACAGGTGAGAGCTCTTCATTGCTTCACATCAAGAAGCTTGAAGGCTCACATAATTATGACATTTGGCAAACCCAGTGCTATAATGTGCTGCTCCAGAAGAAGCAGCACAAGCCCATCAAAGAAAGGGGTATAATTCCTGCTTCTCTTACTGCTGAAAGAATGGGAAGAGATGGATGAGTTGGCAAGATCCACCATCATGTTGTCTGTGTCAGACTCTTTACTTTTCAGCATACGTGAAGAGAAGACAGCTTGGGGAATGTGGCAAAGATTGCAGGACTTGTATGCCCAGCAAAGTGCCTCAAGCAAAGTGTATTGGTTGAAGAAACTCATAGGTCTTCAAATGAAGGAAGGGGCGTCTATGACAGCCCATCTAAATGAGTTTAATGGTGGTGTTGTCAGCCAGGTCATCAATCAAAAGTTGGCAATGGACGATGAGTTCAAAGCCACCTTTCTCTTATGCACTTTGCCAGAGAGTTGGGACACATTCAGGACAGCCACTAGCAATTCAAATGCTATGCTGTCATATGCAGATGTGGAGGGTGCTCTCCTTCAAGAGGAGATGAGCAGGAAGAACAACTCTGTTGGAAAGTCCAATGCAATGAATGCACGTGGGAGATCCCAGCAAAGGGGTAAAAGCCAAGAACGGGGAAGGAGCAAGTCCCGCTCCAAAAAGGACTTGGAATGCCATTATTGTGGCAAGAAGGGACATTTCAAAAAGCAATGCTACAAATGGAAGAATGATCAAAAGGAAAAGGGCAAAGGAAAAGACAAAGACAAAGATGAAGCCAAAGATGTAAAGCCAAAGGGCAAAAGTGGAGTCAAGATTGAAGAAGTCAATGTGTCACATGCAGGTGACAGCAGTGAGGATGAAGTCGCCATTGCAACAAGAACTCAGCAAAAAGAAGCTCCAAAAAAAACTGATAACCAGAATCTGGGGAAAATCGGACAGAGTTTCGGTAGAAAAACAAACTCTGGTAAACTTTCCAAAACCAAAAAACTGACAAAAAAAGTGTGTCACTGCACTGTCACTAGTCAAAGTCCACCACTACGCATCACTTTTCCTTTGATACACTGTAAAACTGGGCATATGCATAAAGTGTAT
Organism: Cibotium barometz; assembly: GCF_041138505.1. NCBI lineage: Eukaryota > Viridiplantae > Streptophyta > Polypodiopsida > Cyatheales > Cibotiaceae > Cibotium > Cibotium barometz. The sequence continues at coordinate 49,665,645 of NC_141084.1, forward strand.
CAATGCCTTAACGGCAGGCTAGCAAGAGCATACCATCACTGAACTAGCCTCATAAAACATACATCCTAGGCTCGATGTAGAGAATGGGTTGTCGAGGGATCGATCCAGTACCTAATCCACCAAAAGGATCTCGGACATGAGAATCCCCCAACTTCACAAAACCTCACCGTGACCCTCACAGAGGCTATGCACAAATTTCTCTCAATACATGAACCTCATAAGATCATACATCAACCACAACTTTAACCGCAACGGTAGTTTGTCTAAGAATCAGACCCACAAGATCTTATACAATAAAAAAAATGCATATGACAAACAATTGCAGCAAAATCTACAAAATGCAGAATCTACAATTTGTAACCTATAGCCTATAATAGAGAGTCTTCAACCTATTTACACCTGTATGAGCACCTATATCTAAAAAGGTTGTCACAATAAATGACAACCGGTACTTGTACCTCTATCCCCAAATATCCAAGTAGCATCTATAACCTAGCTACCTCACATACTACCACTGTACTTTGCCTTTGTCTTTGTACTTGATAAAGCAACTATAGATTGCTTCCTACTGCTCCAAGTGATAGCAGCACTCCCAAGTGATAGCAGCACTCCCAAGTGAAAACATAAAACCCTTTGGTAGATCACTGATCACAATCACTACCAACCCAATCTGCATAAGTGTAGCCATAGAGCTGCAAGTTTTCATAGAAGAGTGTGTAATCCAAGGTAGCACTCACATAGTGCAATGTGTGCCTCACCGCATCCAAATGTGGCTTCCTAGGAAGCTGCATAAACTGGATCTCCAAGCCAACTACATAACTCCAATATGGTCTCGTGAGATAGTCAAGTAGATCAAGCTACCCACAATCTTTCGATACTATAGGGATCGAGGTGGAACACGCACACGAGAGAGAGACACACAATGTGGTGGGGAGGATAGAGCACTCTATGTTAGTAAGCCCCTCCCCTTATTCACGATAAGTAAAGAATAAGGTGTACACATGTGGACGCCCGGACATGGGCAACCGCCCACTGGCACAGGGGCCTTTAACCCCAACAACCTCCCACTTAAAGACCAATGTGCCTTTAAATGAGAACCCACTAGCCTACGACTAGTATGTATAAGATAGGAAGAGATACAACGGATCTCAACCTACACCTACGGGCTCACTATGATGTAGTGCATCCGGCTCTCTAAGTAGATCGAAGCGTTGCGAAAGCCATGCAAAGATATCATCCATCTCTGCATGCTGTCTACTAGAGCTCATGCACTCCTGTAGGTATGTCATAATGACCTACATTGCTCCCCCATGTTGAATGTTTGATGTCTCAGGAATGTTAGCATGAGAGTTGCGGTCATCAAAGAGCTGTGTTCTCCCACTTTGGTAGTGGCTTTTCCTGTGGTGCTACAATAGGCTGGTTAAATTTAAAATAGTCATCTTCATCAGACAACTCCTCCTCCTCAACTTTTATCTGGCACAAGGTGGGTTACTTCTTCATTTGATGAGAAAGTGGACGAACCTGATTTCTCCACTGAGTGTGGTTCCTCCTCAAATACCACATCTCAACTTGTGAGTATCTTCTTAGCCTTTGGATCATAGAGCCTATATGCTTTAGACTCTTCACTATATCCCAAAAATACACACTTCCTGCTCTTGGCATCTAACTTCTTTCTTGTAGTAGTCAGGTACATGTGCATAACAAAAACAACCAAATTTTTTGAAATGCATGACTTAAGGTTTTTACCTGAGTATGCCTTTTGAGGTGTCATTCCCTTAAGAGCCTTTGTGTAACTACGATTGAGGATGTTGACTGCGGTGTTGATTGCTTCAACCCAAAATGAGTGAGGCATGTCTTTTTCCTTCAACATGCACCTTGCCATCTCCACCACTGTGCGATTGCAACGTTCCACAATACCATTTTGTTGTGGTGTATGAGCAGTTTTGAGTTGACGCTTGATGCCATGCTTGTAGTAGTCAATGAATTCTTGTGATAAGAATTCTCCTCCTCTATCTGTACGAAACTTCTTCACCTCTTTCTTGTTTCATTTTCCACAGGCTTATGCCATATGGCACGGAACCTAGTGTTCCATGAGAGGACAAAGCACATTGAGCTGCACTTTCACTTCATCAGAGATAGGGTCTTGGTTGGTGACATAGACCTCATGTATGTGAGGACAAATGAGCAGGTTGTAGATATCTTCATGAAGGCCCTTGGAGCAGAGAACCTACGACGATTTTGAGCGATGCTTGGAGTAAGAGAGATGGCATTGAGCTTGAGGGGGATTGTTGAGATATCAAGCTCAAGACTTGGTTTGCCAGGATGACTTCTTGTCCACATTTATCACTGGCATGTGATAGCAGATACGAGGATCTTTGCCAGTGATATAGTTGCACTTCACCGACTAGTCTACCTACTTTGAGTGATGGCACACCTATCTTGCCAACTCCCTCACTAGCAGTTTAACATTAACCATTGTACATACTCTATTTATGTTGTACTCTCCTTTATGTTTGTAGACCTTACTTATCATTTTGTATACAGTGAAGAAGAAGATTTCAGCCTCCTTCCTTGTGTACTCTTCTTGTGTATGTGTATGTGTGTGGCTAGAGCTCAAGCTCTCTCTCCTTCCCTATCTCTTGTCAAAAGGGAGCCATACACACACATGCACCACACACTTGTCATGCACATGTTTCCATCTTTTTTATGCATTTTTTGAAGGCCTATATTAAGGACCCTTGGCTCATTTGATAGGGGGCTGACTCTTGTATGCTGGAAGGCTGCCAAATTTTAATCAAGTGTGTCTTGTCTTGTGCATCCTTTTTTGTTGGTCTCCAGTATTGTTTTGAGAGAGGGAGAGTGTTGTGGATGAGAGATTATTTGTGTGTGTGTGTATTGTAAGCTTTTGAAAGGTATGTGATGCGTGTATGGTAAAACATGACATCTATGACATACTATTGTGCTCCTACATGTGCATATCTATATTCTCTCTCACTATTTCTCCTTCCTCTTTCTTACTATTGTATTAGCCTATCTAAATAGGGCATTAGACTTGATTCTATTGATTTGGGTGATCATGCGTGTGTGGGGGGTGTGTAGGGTAGAGAGTGTGTCCCCTACACCCATGTGTGTTGTGTCCACCTCACAATAAGCTAGTGGTGTCCCAGAGAGGTTGTGAGGGGTGTTGTTTGATGTGTTGGTCAGCTTTGATATAGAGGTATTTCAATTTTCAAGCTCATCCCGTGCTTAGTTGCAATCCTAAACCCCACAATTGGTATTATAACAACCTTCTTCACCTTCAGTAAAGTAGCCTACACTACCCTAGAGTTGTACTATCTTGATCATCTTGAGAAGTCCTCTTAGGAGAACTTAGATCTTAATATTGTGTGCTATTTACATATCATGATGATTAGGAGAAAAAAGGAAATGTTCCCTGTGGTAGGAGTAGTTGGAAAATTAGAGTTTGAGATGTATATATCCCTTCATTCTTATCTATTATCTTAGAAAAGAAGCTTAAATTGCTATGGTCTTTCGGAGGAAGAGACCAAAACTCCATAGCTTTTCTTTTAGAGAAAGAATAGTATGCCCTAGTCCTGTAAGAGAAGGCTATTTTGCCATAAACCTTAGAAAGAGAGAAGAGTCACAGTACGAGTAAGAGGAGATAAAGCTTGGAGATGATTGGATGATTTCAATCGTAAGACAAGGTATTAGAAGACTCTATTCTCATATGTCAAGTTCTAAAGATCTTGTTAACAAAACAAGCAAAGACAACGATAAAACGATAAATTTCTATAAGGTATATACATATTTTGTTTTTCAATTATATATCATTCTTAGGGGTTGAGGTATGGTCCCGGCTTCTCTATTAATTGTTAATAGTGATCTATTTTTGATTGATTTACTATTTAAAGTTTGTATTCTTTTAAGCAATAGTATATGCCTTAATAAAGAATGTCTTATCGCAATCTCAAGTTGAAATGTTAAAATCTTTGTGAAAAGGAATGTTTTCTTAAAGAAGGTGACATGGATCCTAGTCCTATGGTTTAGTGAGTAAATGGATTATTATCTTGGTTAAATTAAGGTACAGGTACAACTTCTCCCTGCCTTGACGCTGCCCCGTTCTTGTGCTTGTGTAGCCGGACGGCGAAGACGTTAGTAAGGCCCGGAGTTGGCCCATGGTATCCCTCATACCATTGGGAGAATGAGGTTTACTGATTGAGGCGAGTGATTGTGATGCTACCTAGTTCTAAGGGCCCAGGCTAGTGCAGTGAATTAGCCCACCCTAGTGCGCAGACATCCCTCTAAGGGGCGGGAGGATCGAGCGATGGAGCTTGAGAGGGCGACAGGTCGGCTTGAGTCCTCGCCAGCCGACCGACGATGAGGTGTATGGTCCCGTAGGGTTTTGCCCAGCATGTAGAGGCTGGAAGGCCGAATTCTAGATCATCGGCGGTATAAAGGAAAAGAATAAGAGAGCCAGTTTGGTTGTATGAAATTGATTCATGTATAAATTTTTTTATAAATCTTGTCTTTGGCATTAGTGTACTGTGGAAAAAGGCTGTTTTAACAAACCTTGTGAAAAGGACCTTAATTAAGAAACATGTTTATTTATGTCAAACAGTGTGGTAGGATTAATTAAAAAACAAATTGATGCATGAGTAGGGTGGAAAATGGGAGGATGGAATGTCCCGACGGCACCATCCTACGGACGGGTGGACCCGATTAGTCGGGTAGCTTTCCAACATATTAAGTGAAAGCCCTATGTTAGATAAATAGGTTCTCGGGCAATTCAATTTTAGAAGACTAGGTCAACGGCTGTGCCTTGCATAGATGAGGAAAAAATTGTTGCCTCTAGAAATCAAGTCTTGTAGTTGCCCAATTTATGATCAATTACCCTATGGGGGTGATTTGATTTTTAGAAGACCACGCTCCCCCTGCGGGATAGAATTAGGTCTTACCTATGAATCGTATCCTTGAATCTCTGCATGGTCAAGGTGTCGACGATGAGTAGGAAATTTTCTTCAATTTAAGACTTAGTGGACTATCTTAAGTGTTTCCCCTATTTTGGAAGGGGGGGAACCTTACATGGATAGTGTCTTGCATTAGTATATAGGAAAATTTGTTGTGGTTTTCCTTGACAACATCCTCATTTACAATACGATTGAAGATGAGCATCTAGTGTTGAGATATCAAGCTCTAGTGAGGCGGTGGACACTGATGACCCGCCTGGGGGATAGGCCCCACACTTACACCACTGGCATGGTTGGTGAGATCTTGGGTGATATGCAGCCAGTGGGATGTGACAGGCTGTGTGACAGCCACTCTAGAGACTGGCATAGTTATAGCGCCAGCTCATTTAGTCGGGTTCACACTATAGAGAACCCGTGTATGTATTTGGTTGAGTACCTTTCATATTGTGTGTACTCTTATTCTTGTATATGGTGTGTTGAGTGTTGAGTAGAGAGAAGAAGAAGATTTTCAGCCTCTCACCTTGTGTGTTCTCTATTAGGGTTTTGTGAGTGTGTGTGTGTGCTTGCAAGAGCTCAAGCTCTCTTCCCCCCTGCATCTTTTCATGGTATCAGAGCCTGGTTCGTGCTAAGGGCTGAGCTGCAAGCAAGAGAACCACAGGAAGCGGTACGAGGGTAAGAGCTTCAACTACTCTTCCCTATTGTGTTGGTGACTACACCCTTGTCGGGAGCTCTACGGGAGGCACCGGCAAACGATCTCCGATTGAGGAGCTTTCTTCGCGGGAGTGAAGCTACAGGGCAACTATACAGTCCTACGGACTCAGTCCTACGGACTAAAATTTCAGGCCGAAAACGCGTTTCGGGCGCGTTTGGACCTCCGTTTTTCAGAAAGCAGGCGATTTCGAGCACTGCGGGTAAGTCATCGATTCTCTGCAGAACTCTGTTTTAAGAACTGCAGGAAGACAGATTGACTGTGCAGACACTGTGGGTGCTGCAAAGAGGTCTACAATTGCCATTGGGTGTATGTATGTGCATTGAAGTCACTGGTTGTGACATTTGAGAGTACAACAGTACCGCTGTGCAGAAAATACAGCAGTTGTGCAGAAAAACCAGAGTGCAGTTTTTGGTGAAATTGTGTGTTTGGCAAGATGTCTAATGATGGCATAACACAGATTGTGGCTGAGAAGCTGGACAAGAATAACTTCCATGCTTGGAGGTTCAGGCTAACTAATTTCCTGATGGGAAAAGGCTATTGGGACTACATTGAAGGTGAGCATGAAGAGGCACCGGAGATACCGGATATAAATCCGACTGCTGCAGATGTGAAAGAGTTTAAAGATTGGAACCAAGGAGCCAGGAAGGTTATGTATTGGCTTTCCATTAGTATACAGGACACCATGATTGGGCACATTCAGGATGCCAAGTCCCCCAAGGAGGCGTGGGACACCTTGGTAAAGCTCTATGAAACAAATACCAAGGCACGTAAGATACAGTTGAAGAATGAACTTCATACTGTGGAGAAAAAGAGCATGTCTGTGAATGACTATGCGTTGAAGATAAAGGGCATTGTCGAATCCCTTGCATCTATTGGTGTGTCAGTAGATGATGATGACAAGGTGGAAGTCTGTCTACGTGGTCTCGGGCCACAATACAAGGCGTTTAAGACGTCTATTCAGACTCGGGAAAACATTCCCAACTTTACAGATTTGGTGTCTATGCTGATTATTGAAGAGAAGAACTTGGGTGAAGACCAACAGTCTTCACAAAGCAAAAACAGTTCAGAGCAACAGGCCTTTTACACGAGTTCAGGAAGAGGACGAGGTAGAGGAGGCCGTGGACGCGGTCAAGGAGGTGGCCGAACAGGTAATCAGAATTATGGCCAGCAGCAGCAGCAACAACAACAACAGTCCCAGAATCAACAACAACAACAACACGCAGGTGGAAGAGGCAGATTCAGAGGCAGGGGGAGTCAAAGAGGCCGTGGAAATTGGCAAAGGCAATATAATGATGCACGTGAATGCTACTATTGTGGTAAGCCAGGACATGTGCAGTCAGAATGTTATAAGAAGCAGGCTGACATTCAAAATGGGAAAGTGCAGCAAAACAACTATGCATCCTCAAGCAGAAATAATGAGGACAATGAAAGGTTGTTTGTTATGCAGCATGTTGTAAATGCCATGTCTGAAAATGTTGATGCAGCACAAAAAGATAATGTATGGTATGTGGATTCAGGTGCTTCGAACCACATGACGAGTCATGGGGAGTGGTTCAAGGAGATGAAGAACCCGGAAAGACCAGGTTTTGTGGAAACAGGGGATGACACTGCTCATCCAATTGCCCACATTGGAGATGTGCCATTGTCTATGCAGGATGGCAAAGTGAAGTACCTTGCAGATGTACTTCATGTACCGAACATAACAAAGAATCTGGTTTCAGTTGGCCAGATGATTGAGCAGGGTTTGCAGGTTCGGTTTAACCCTGATGGGTGTTATGTTGAAGATTTCAAAGACAAGTGCAGGTTGGTTGCAAAAGGCAACAGAGTGGGTAGAATGTTTACGTTGGATGTAGACATGCCTGAAATGAGTGCTGCGATGTTTGCAAATGGTTCAGGAGTTGTTGCAGACACAGACATATGGCATAAAAGAATTGGACATGTAAATGTTCAGAGATTGAAGTCTATGCAGACAAAAGGAATCGTGACAGGGCTGCCAAAATTTAAGGTGGAAGGTATGCAGAAAATATGTGAAGCATGCCAATTTGGGAAGCAAACAAAGCATGTGTTTCCACGTAACAGATATGTGAGCAGAAATGCACTAGATGTTGTGCATTCAGATGTATGGGGTCCCACGAAGACCGTGTCTATGGGAGGCTGCAGGTACTATGTCACTTTCATTGATGACCACACAAGAAAAGTGTGGGTATATTTCATGAAAGAGAAGAGTGAGGTGTTCACTCACTTTCAGAATTTCAGAGTTTTGGTTGAAAAGCAAACAGGGAAATATGTAAAGTGCCTAAGGTCAGATGGAGGGGGAGAGACTTCTCCAATGAGTTCTCTGAATTTTTGAAGAAGAATGGAATTCGGAGACAGTATACATGCAGATACACTCCGCAGCAAAATGGAGTTGCTGAGCGGAAAAACAGGCACATTACTGAGATTGCGCGGGCATTGATGGAAGAGAAAAATATGCCGCATTGCTATTGGGCTGAGGCTGTTTCTACAGCAGTATACATCATGAACAGGACTCCAACTGCAGCCATACATGATGTAACTCCAGAGGAGAGGTTTACTGGCAGAAAACCAGATTTGTCTCATCTGAAAGTCTTTGGATGCATTGCATATGTGCATGTGCCAGATGAGCTGAGAACTAAGCTGGATCCGAAAGCTGAAAAATGTGTGTTTATTGGATATTCCCTGGAGCAAAAGGGATACAGGTGTTATAACCCTGCTACACGTGAGTTGAGGGTAAGCAGGGATGTTGTCTTTGATGAGATGAGCAGCTGGTATGCTGCTGAAAAAGAAGCTGTTGGGGCTATTGTGAGTGGAAGTGTGGTTGCACAGAATGCAGGTCAGCAATCACAGTCTTTGAGTGGACCAGGAGAGTCCTCATCTAGTGGGTCTGTTGATAGACCATGGAGTGGCAGGCTGCGTCATAATACCAGCCCTGCAAATGTGATTACAACATCACGTAAAGGAAAAGAGAAAGTGGTTGAGCCCCTTGGTATGCCTGACATTTCTGCAGGGCATTCTCATGTTGATGGAGAGTCTAGTGGCTCAGATATGAGTCTTGATGAGGAGCTTGGGATCCCAGCTATGAGAACACCTGGTGTAAAGAAGGCTATGGAAGCCATGAATGAGAAGCTGCGAAGATCAGGGAGAGTGAAGAACCCTGTGCAGAGATTTACATATGATGGTTATGTGGCACGTCACTATGCATATATGGCAAAGGTTGTGCAGGTTGTTGAGCCCACATGCATTGATGAGGCTGTTGGAAATGTGTGTTGGGAGAAAGCTATGGATGAGGAGATGGATGCACTATATGGAAATGAAACTTGGGATTTAGTGCAATTGCCAGAAGGCAAGAAAGCCATTGGATGCAAGTGGGTGTACAAAGTTAAACATAACAGTGATGGAAGCATAAACAGGTACAAGGCTAGATTGGTAGCCAAAGGATATGCGCAGACATATGGGATTGATTATGAGGAAACTTTCAGCCCAGTTGCCAAGATGGCAACGGTGAGAGTTGTGATAGCAGTGGCTGCGTCAAAGCAATGGTCTTTACATCAGATGGATGTAAAGAATGCATTCTTGCATGGGGATTTGCAAGAAGAGGTGTATATGTTGCAGCCACGTGGTTATGAGGATGTGGGTCACCCCGAGCATGTTTGCAGGTTGAAGAAAGCCTTGTATGGCTTAAAGCAAGCACCAAGAGCATGGTCTGACAAGATTTCTGAATATCTTGTCACTATTGGCTTTCATGTAGCCAATGCAGATTTCTCATTGTATGTGAGACATGGTGATAGAGGAGTTGTGCTTGTTGTCATCTATGTAGATGACTTGATCATTACGGGGGACCATGATGCAGAGATCTTTGATGTAAAGATCTTGCTTAGACAGAAGTTCGAGATGAAGGATCTGGGGGAGCTCAGATATTTCTTGGGCATTGAGGTGATTAGGTCACCACATGGTATTGGATTACTGCAGAGACAGTATGGCTTGGACATGTTGTCCAAGTATGGTATGACAGGCTGTAAGCCTATTTCTGTGCCATTGGATCAGAATGGCAAGTTGAGTGCAGATTCAGGAGAGATCTTGGAGGATCCTACTATGTACAGGAGCATAGTAGGAAGTTTGATCTACATGACGATCACCAGACCAGATTTGAGCTATGCTGTTGGGTTGGTGAGTCAGTTTATGCAGGTTCCACGGAAACCGCATTTGGATGCAGTGAGACGCATACTGAGGTATGTGAAGTCTACTTTGCATTGTGGACTATTCTATGAGACTGGGACAGAGATAAGTGTACATGGGTACACAGATGCTGATTGGGCTGGTAGTATCTCAGATAGAAGATCTACCAGTGGATTCATGTTTTCTTTGGGGAGTGCTGCTGTGACTTGGAGCAGCAAGAAGCAGCCTACGGTTGCTCTATCCAGTACAGAGGCCGAGTATAGAGGAGCTGCTATGGCAGCATGTGAGGTAGCTTGGTTGAGAAAGCTACTTGCAGATTTGAGTCTATCAGTGGATAGACAAGTTGTCATTTTCTGTGACAACATTAGCAGTATACAGTTGGCCAGGAACCCAGTCTTTCATGCTCGTACGAAGCACATAGAGGTTCACTACCACTTCGTCAGAGAGAAGGTCTTGGCAGGAGACCTTGACCTTGTTTATGTCAGCACAGAGGATCAGGTAGCTGACATCTTCACCAAAGCATTGGGTACAGAGAAGCTCCGCAGATTCAGGGCTTCGCTTGGTTTACATGAGATGGAGTTGAGCTCGAGGGGGAGTGTTGAGATATCGAGCTCTAGTGAGGCGGTGGACACTGATGACCCGCCTGGGGGATAGGCCCCACACTTACACCACTGGCATGGTTGGTGAGATCTTGGGTGATATGCAGCCAGTGGGATGTGACAGGCTGTGTGACAGCCACTCTAGAGACTGGCATAGTTATAGCGCCAGCTCATTTAGTCGGGTTCACACTATAGAGAACCCGTGTATGTATTTGGTTGAGTACCTTTCATATTGTGTGTACTCTTATTCTTGTATATGGTGTGTTGAGTGTTGAGTAGAGAGAAGAAGAAGATTTTCAGCCTCTCACCTTGTGTGTTCTCTATTAGGGTTTTGTGAGTGTGTGTGTGTGCTTGCAAGAGCTCAAGCTCTCTTCCCCCCTGCATCTTTTCATCTAGAACACTTATGGTTAGTGTTTGATTCACTACGATCTCATGCACTTTATGCTAAGCAAAGCAAGTGTAATTTATTTAAGATAGAGATTATCATGGGTTGAATGTGATAACCATCAAGAAAAAGTATCCTCTACCTCGATTGGATGAATTGTTTCATCAACTCCACAGGGCAAGGTCCTTTATCAAGATAGATCTTCATTATGGATATCATCAAGTGTGTATCTACACAGAGGATACATCCAAGACTCCCTTTTGAACACGGTTTGGAATTATGAATTTTTGCTTATGCCCTTTAGTTTAACCAATGCTCTGACTACTTTCATGACACATGAATAGTGTCTTGCATCGAGAAAATTTGTTGTGGTTTTCATTGACGACATCCTCATTTATAGTAGGACTGAAGATGAGCATCTAGAACACTTATGGTTAATGTTCGATTCACTAAGAGCTCATTAACTTTATGACAAGAAAAGCAAGTGCAATTTCTTTAAGATAGATATTCATTACATCTATCATGTGATCTCCTATTTAGGCATCAAGATGGATGCTAACAAGGTTGATGCTATTCTTTGAAGGCCTCATCCTACTACGGTCGAGGAACTTCATATTTTCTTGGACATGGCAGGCTTCTATAGGAACTTTATCCATGATATGCCAAGACCGTTGTTCCTATGATGGATCAACTCAAAGCACAAGGTAAGACCTTTCACTAGGGTAATGCCTCGTAGCGTAGTTTCAGCTAAAGGTAGCTTTGGCAACTACTCCAATATTAGCTATTGTCGACCCACTCAAGCCTTATGTGATAGAGACTAATACTAGTGATAAGCCAGGCTATTGGTGCAGTTGTTCTCTAGGAGGGAAGACCTATACCCTTTGAAAGTAAGAAACCATATAAGGATTAGCAGACTCTGCCTATGAGAGGGAGCTCTATGCCATTATTTATACTTTAAAAAAGTGGCGGCATTATTTATATGGTGCCAAGTTTGAGCTATTATTGGACCATCAAAGCATAAAATGGTTTACTACTCAAACTAATTTGAAGGTTCATAAGTCTAGAAGGGCATAGATCCTTCAAGAGTATGACTATAAGCTACGATATCGCAAGGGGTGATATAATGTTGTAGCGGATTCAGTAAGCTATACTTTAAAAAAGTGGCGGCATTATTTATACTTTAGAAGAGTGGCAGCATTATTTATACTTTAGAAGAGTGGCGGCATTATTTATATGGTGCCGAGTTTGAGCCGCTTATTGGATCATGAAAGCATAAAATGGTTTACTACTCAAACTAATTTGAAGGTTCATAAGTCTAGATGGGCATGGATCCTTCAAGAGTAATACTGTAAGCTACGATATCGCAAGGGGTGATATAATGTTGTAGCGGATTCAGTAAGCCAGATGCCTTGAATAAAGTCACTAGCTTTCAAGAAACTAAAAGTGAATTTTTGGAGTCATTGCATGGTAAGTGTGCACAAGTTTAGTCATATGCAAAAGTGTGGAGTGTAGTTTTAAGAAAGGATCCCTCACATGTTCTTGCAGGTGTGCAGATCATTCTTCCACACTAGGCTCCGCCCTCTCTCACAATGAGATCAATTGTGATGGAAGCATTTTTCCATTGAAGATGGATACTTACTCCACAAGGGGAGAGTATATGTGCCAACAAACTCAAACACTAGGCCCCACATTTTATATAAATGTCATGATAGTCCAAGTGTCGATCATCCAGGCATTCGTATACTTATGCTTTGGTTCAACAACAAATTTATTGGCTAGGGTTGCATCATGATGTTCAGAAGTATGTACTTTAGTGCCAACAGTGCCAAGTGAACAAGGCAAACCACCTGAGGGCAGGTGGCCTTTTGCATCCATTAGAGATTCCCCAACGTAAGTGGAAGAGTATCTACAAGGATTTTATAGTAGGACTACCACTTATGAATCATGGCCATGATGCCATTTGGAAAATTGTAGACTGCATTATGAAGATGTTCCCACCAAAACTATAGTTAAGACACCGAAGTTAGTATGGCTATTTGTAGAGAATATCTACAAACTCTATGGTCTTCCAGCTAGTATCATTAGTGATCGTGATTAAAAGTTAGACAATCACTTTTGGAGAGTTGTATTCCAACGATTAGAAACTATGCTTAACCTTAGTGAAACTGATCATCCACAGACCGATGGTCAAATAGAACAAGTTAATCAAGTGCTAGAGCATATTATATGAGCATACATTAGCAACAAGTCAACCGATTGGGAAGATTACTTACTTATATTGGAATTTGCTTACAATAGTGTGAAGAATGTGACTATAGGTTTTAGTCCATTCATGCTTATATACGGTTTTCAACCTAGGTCACCAATTACGCTTTTCTCTAGGATGGATATGGAGAAAATTTAACAAGTTAATGATTTTCTCTAGGATGGCTTTGATATGCTCAGAGTTTCTTGATGACAGAATGTTAAGCAAGCTCAGGATCATTACAAAAAGTACACATATGACCATCATCATCTCGTTACTTTCCAAGAAGGAGACAAGGTTCCAGAATATTCAAAAAGTCTAAACATTGGACTAGTTTCTGAACTATCATCACCATATTGTGGACCATTCACAATACTCAAATGTATAGGTTAGGTGGCCTATAAAATAGCTCTTCCAGAGCATTCTCGTATTCATCTTGTCTTCCATGTCAGCCTTTTACGTAAACAACTAGGACTGAATGACAATGTTGTTGACATAGTTGTGTTAGTTGACATTATTGAATCACCTAGCATCCCTCATAAGCCAAAATGTATTTTGGATTCTCATGAGTACCACACTTGACATCATGTCAGGCGACAAGTGTTGGTTAAGTAGAAGAATCGACTTGAGGAAGGTTCCACTTGGGAGAACGTCCCTATGCTTAAGATGTGTTTTCCTACCTTTGTTTTCACGGACAAAAACAATTCTCCAAGGGGGGGTAATGTGAGGTTACGATTCCTCTGGGACACCGACGATGTATGCGCGAGGGGCTCTAAATATAGTGCTATGAGTGTCTATATAAGGGCATGGTCACGAGAAGTGTAGCATGGGCATTTCTCTCTCTCTCTCTCTCAGAAATATATACATGCAAACTATATGGAGAACCGATATTCCCTATCTTTGTAGGAATGGGTAGCAAAAGCTACTCACCAGACAGCTATGCCCATTGTGATATCTCTATCATGGTCATACCGCGAATGGAGTTTTAACCCGGCTAGGAGAGAGCTTAGACTTCGTACTTGCCAATGGCTAACCACTCTTGACTCATCCAAGAATATTAACTCAATCTGTGCAACCAAATCACTTCTCATGCAAGAAATCAAAGACCAAATGAGCTCACACATACTCTAACTAACTCAATCTTTATCTAAATCCTATCATCCAAGCTAAGCAAGCAACCAAGGCTCAATCTATTAACACTTACTCTTCCATTCACACACTAACCCTAGAAGCAAAGCTGAATATCCGATGTACTCAACTACTTCTATGCAATGTATAGCCTTAGCTACTAGCACTTGGAGGAAAACTTTCTTGTTATCACAAGGGAGTCACAACTACACCCTAAATGGCTTTCCCTAGATCTAGGTCGACTCAATTTGAACTCACAAACTTATTCAAGCAAGGCAACTACTGAGGAGCCAAACCTCTTGGAGGCTCACATGAAAGATACATATAGAGAGGAAATCTTGGGAAGTGTAGTTATAAAGGGATGCTTATCCAAGTGACAACTAATGATGATAACACAAAGAATCTTCACAAACATTCTAGAAAGATTTTACTATGATGCTTTGCTCTTCTAAGCATCTTTATTTTGTCCATTTTTCTCTTATCTTAAAAAAAAAGGATCCTTTCCAATCATTTTTGTTTGCAGCACTCCCATTAAAGTCTGAAAAGAGATAGAAGCTTGAGCTCTTGCAAGCACACACAAAACCCTAGAATAGAGAGTACACAAGGAAGGAGGCTAAAATCTTCTTCTTCTTCTTCACCACATAACAAAATGATACAAGAGGTCTACAAACATAAAAGAGACTACAACATAAGTAGTGGTATGTACAACGGTCAATGTGAAACCACTAGTGAGTGAGCTAGCACGATAAGTGTGCCATCACTCTCGGTAGGTAGACCCATCAGTAAAGTCCAGTTGTAGTATTATTGGCAAAGATCCTCGTATCCGCTACCACATGCCAGTGATGATGAATGTTGGTGGGGAATCAGCCAGGTGGACCATGGGTTGAGCTTGATATCTCAACACTCCCCCTCAAGCTCAACGCCATCTCCCGTACTCCAAGCATCGCTCAAAATCGTCGCAGCTTCTCTGCTCCAAGGGCCTTCATGAAGATGTCTACAACCTGATCATCTGTCCTCACATATGTGAGGTCTATGTCACCATCCAAAACCCTCTCCCTAATGAAATGGTAATGCACTTCAATGTGCTTCGTCCTAGCATGGAACACTAGGTTCCGATGCTAAATGCTGCTAAGGTTGTCACAATAAATGACAACCGGTACCTGTACCTATACCTGTATCCCCAAACCTGCAAGTAGCATCTACAACCATGCTACCTCACATGCCACCATTGTAGCACCCCTGTACTCTACCTCTATACTCGATAAAGAAATCGTGGGTTTCTTCTTGCTGCTCCATGTGATAGCAGCACTCCCAAGTGAGAACATAAATCCGCTGATAGATCGTCGATCACTCACACTACCAGCCCAATCAGCATCTGTGTAACCATACAGCTGCAACTCCTTGCCAGCCTCATAAAAGAGCACATAATCCAAGGTAGCACTCACATAGCACAATGTGTGTCTCACCGCATCCAAGTGTGGCTTCCGAGGAAGCTGCATAAATTGACTCTCGAAGCCAACTGTGTAACTCAAATCCGGTCGTGAGTAGTCAAGTAGATCAAGCTACCCACAATCTTTCGATACATGGTAACATCCTCAAGCGCTTGACCCTCATCAGCCCTCAACTTCAAATTCTGATCTAAGGGCATAGAAATAGGCTTACAATAAGCCATACCATATTTGGATAGCATATCCAATGCATATTGTCTCTGTGACCTGTTCTGTGCGTACTATCTCAATGCCCAAAAAGTATTGCAACTCCCCCAAATCTTTCATGTCAAATTCTTGCTTCAAGAGAGTCTTTACATGCACTATCTTAGCCTCATTATCACCTCCAACAATCAAATCATCCACATAAATGCAAATGATGACAATGCCATGCTCATTCTCTCGCACATACAATGAGTGATCTGCATCAGCCATATAAAACCCTATGGAGACCAAGCATGACACAATCCTCGCATGACATGCTCTTGGCCCTTGCTTTAGCCCATACAAAGCTTTCTTAAGCTTGCATACATAATGGGGATGCCTCACATCCTCATATCCCTGTGGTGGTGGCTGCTCCTCCATATACACCTCTTCTTGCAAGTCACCATGCAAGAACGCATTCTTCACATCCATCTGATGCAACATCGAATTCTTTGATGCAGCCACTGCAATAATAGCATGGACTATAGCCATCTTAGCTACGGGGCTGAAAGTCTCCTCATAATCTTTCCCATAGGTCTGTGCATAACCTTTGGCTACTAATCTAGCCTTGTACTTGCTCACACTGCCATCACTATTATGCTTCACCTTGTACACCCATTTACAACCAATTACATTCTTGTCCTTTGGCAAAGGGACCAAATCCCATGTTTCATTTACATCAAGTGCAGCCATCTCCTCATCCATGCCTTTCTCCCATTCTACATTTCCAACAGCATCATCAAAAACAAGTGGGTTCTACATCTTGCACAATCTTTGCCATATATGCATAGTGGTGCGCTACATATCCATCATACATTAAATGTTGCACATGATTCTTGACTCTAGAAGACCTTCTTAGCTTTGCATGCATGCCTTCCAAAGCCTTTTTAACACCAGGTGTCTTCACAAAGGGTATCCCAAACTCCTCATCAAGACTATGCTCAGAACCACTTGAATTTCCATCTGCATCATCATAACCTGTACTCAAATTTGGCAGCTTGGGGGCATCATCTACCTTTTCCTTACCCTTTCTTGATACATTAGATGAGCTAGCAAGGCTCTCCCTTTCACGCAACCTGCCACTCCAAGGCTTCTCAACAGCACTCGCGCTAGGTGACCCTTGCGGTCCACTCAAAACCTGCGAATATGGACCTGCTTTTTTTGTCACCACATTCTCCTTTACATCGGCCCCAATATCATGTTTTACATCAGCATACTAGCTTGCCATCTCATCAAAAAACACATCTCTACTCACCCGCAATTGATGCGTGATAGGATTATAACATTTGTACCCCTTTTGCTCAAGAGAGTACCCAATGAAAACACATTTTTCAACCTTTGGATCGAGCTTAGTTCGTAGCTCATCTACCACATGCACATAAGCAATACATCCAAACACTTTTAAATGTGCCAAATCAGGTTTTCTTCCAGAAAACTTCTACTCACGTGTCATATCATGTACTACAGCAGTAGGAGTCTTGTTCATGATATACACAACCGTAGACACAACTTCAGCCCAATAAAAATGGGGCATGTTCTTCTCAGCCACCATCAATGCTCTTGCAACTTCTGCAACGTGCCTGTTCTTTTGCTCAGCAACACCATTTTGCTGCGGAGTATACTTGCATGAAAACTGCCTCTGAATTCCATGCTTTTTCAAAAAACTGCTAAACTCATTGGAGAAGTATTCTCCCCCTCCATCTGACCTCAGGCACTGTACATATTTCCCTGTCTGTTTTTCAGCCTTGAAGTTTTGAAAGTGAGTAAACACCTCACTCTTCTCCTTCATGAAGTACACCCATACCTTACGAGTATGGTCATCAATGAATGTAACATAAAACCTGCATCCACCCATAGACGCAATCTTTGCTGGACCCCATACATTTGACTGCACCAACTCTAACACATTGCTGCTTACATGCTTATCATTTGGAAAGGGACCTTTCACTTGCTTTCCAAACTGGCATGCTTCGCAAACCTTTTGCATTTCAACAACCTTAAAAACTGGCAACCCTGTTACAATCTCTCAGTTTTGCATTGTTTTCAGCCTTTGCACATTTACATGTCCAATTCTTTTATGCCAGATTTCCACATCTGCAACAACACCTCAACCTTGTGTAAACATTACTGCAGCATTCATCTTGAGCACATTTACATCAAGAGTAAACATTCTGCCCACTTTCTTCTCTTGCGCAACTAGCCTTTCATTCTTCTTGTATTCTTCTACATACAATCCGTCTGCATTGAACCTTACCTGCTGCAAACCCTGCTCAACCATTTGCCCAACAAAACCAAGCTCTTTGTGATGTTGGGGACATGAAGTACATCAACCAAGTACTTTATATTGCCATCTTGTAATGCCAAAGGCACATTCCTTGTATGCGCAATAGGATGCGCAGTATCATCCCCAATTTCTACATAACCAAGATTCTGCAAGGTCTGCAATTCCTTAAACCATTCTCCATGGGCTGGTCATGTGATTCAAAGCACCCGAATTTGCATACCATACATTATCACCACATTTTGATACATTTGCAGACATCGTGTTTACCATATGCTGTATCACAAATAGCCTTTCTGAATCATCTATATTCCCGCTGGTAGAAGCATAATTGTTTTATTGTCTTCTACCACCCTAATTTCTTGATGGACAATCACGTTCAAAGTGACCTATTCCTCCACAACCCCAACATTCTCTGTTGTCATTATCTGCATTATTTCTATGGAAATTTCTACGACCTCTCCTCCTGCCTCTAGACTATCCACGTCCACGTGTGTTTGATCCCTGTGCATCATTAGACTGCTGTTGTTGTTGGCCTTATTTTGGTTGCCACAGTCATGACCTCCTCCTTGACCTGCACCACATCCTCTACCTTTACCTCTGTTTGAATAGAAGACCTATTCAAAACGGTTTTTGCCTTGTGAAGAAGATGAGCCTTCACCAAGTTTCTTTTCCTCAACAACCAGCATAGGAATCAAGTCTACAAAACTGGGAATGTTTTCCCAAGTCTAAATAGAGGTCTTAAACTGCTTGTATACAGGCGTCATGCCATGCAAGCACACCTCAACCTTGTCATCATCTTCAACTATAACACCAATAGAGGCAAGAGATTCGCATATGCCTTTATCTTTAGGGTGTAATCATTGATGGACAGGTTCTCCTTCTTGACTGTATTCAGCTCATTCTTCAACTGTAACTTCCTTGCCTTTGTGTTAGTAGTATCAAATGATACTAACCTGTCCCAAGCCTCCTTTAGTGAAGTGGCGTCCTGTATATGCCCAATCATGCTATCATGTATGCTAACAGATAGCCAATACATCACCTTCCTTGCTCTTTGATTCCAATCCTTGAATGCCTTAACCTGCGTAGCAGTGGCATTCGTCTCAGGTAACTCAGGTACATCCTCTAGATCACCTTTGATGTACTCCCAATAGTCTTTACCCATTAGGAAGTTGGTCATTCTGAACTTCCAAGCATGGAAGTTGTTCTTATCCAACTTCTCACTAACAACTTGGTTAAGACCATCATTGCTAGCCATTTTTGTAACTAGTCAGAAACCTGCACAATGTACTCAATTGTCTGCAGCAGTACCCAATACACGCAGTATGTCACTACCAGTCACCACAATATGCATACATACACCCAATAACACCTACAACACTCTTATGCAGTGTGTACACAGTTTGTAAGCTCAAATCTGTTGTCCACACTCCAAAAATCAGAGATCTGCAAAAACCCGAAATAATCCCGAGAGCACGTGAACGCGTTCTAACTCAAAAACGGAGGCTGAAACACGCCCGAAACGGAAAAACACCCCCAAAATTGCAAACTTAAAGGTTTTTGTAGAACATCAAGCTGGCGAGCTTCTTGCCGGCGCCTCCTGGATGACCAATGGTGTAGTAGGGCACAAGGGGGAAGAGATGGTGATGCTCTTGCCCTAGACCGCTTCTTCCGCTACTCTTGCTTGCTTCTCAAAGCTCCTTAGCCACGCCAGGCTCTGATACCATGAAAAGAGATAGAAGAGGATAGAGCTTGATCTCTTGCAAGCACACACAAAACCCTAGAACAGAGAGTACACAAGGAAGGAGGCTGAAATCCTCTTCTTCTTCTTCACCACATAACAAAATGATACAAGAGGTCTACAAACATAAAAGAGACTACAACATAAGTAGTGGTATGTACAACGGTCAATGTGAAATCGCTAGTGAGTGAGCTGGCAAGATAAGTGTGCCATCACTCTCGGTAAAGTCTAGCTGTAGTATCACTGGGTGGTGGCGAAGATCCTCGTATCCGCTACCACGTGCCAGTGATGATGAATGTCAGTGAAGTCCAACTGTAGTATCTTCTTCTTCAAGCTTTGTGCATTCCTGCAACCCTAAATCCAACAGGGTTGCTGAAACCTGGAAAGTTGCATTGTGCATATGCTTGTGCCTAGGTAAAACAGTTGAAACATGTCTAATGCATGTGTCCAAGCGTGGGACGCCCCCGACATGCCAGATAAACCCATAGTGTTTAGTGCACCATTGTGCTCAATAGACCTTATATTTATGCTACAAGTCGAATTGTGCTTGATTCTGAGTTCTCGAGCTCCCATTAGCTCTCCTTTACCGTTTTAGTGCCGTGGTGATAAGTGAAATTTTGGACATGCTCCATTTGATGTCCGGCCTTCATGGTTGTTTCTCCTTATGTTGTAGGTCAGGCGTTTGCAGTCGAAATAATTTTTGGACCTTCCTGCCTCCTATTATTAATTTTTGAGCAAAAAATAGAGAAAATTTAGCAAAATTTAAACATTATCCGTCGAAAAAATGTTAAAAATACCCTCGATCAACAC
>NC_141084.1:49686420-49778920 GCF_041138505.1 Cibotium barometz
CAAGATAAACGCGAGATGTCCTCATCTCGCAGGTGGAGTATGATCTCTTTCATCTTCTTCTTCTTCTTCAATCACTTTCAACATTACGCCTTGGAAGTGGACGGCCGATTTTTCCCTGGTATTCTGCTGGAGTATGGATGACTTGAGAACTGTCGGTTAAGCCCTTGGTTTTCAATTACAGTATAGATCTGCCCTTTTTTTCTCTTCTACTTCTTTTAAAATTGTGACTACTCTGGCTGCTGCAGTCTGAGGTGGAATTCTTTCTCTTTGGTTGCCCCTATTCTGGAAAGGAGTTCTGAGGTTACTCTGGACAGAGGCAGATGGTTGAGTTGGAGTTCTTATGGGGTTACCCTGGCTTGGGCGAGACGGACTGGTATGAAGGGATTGGTCTCTGAATTCGGGGTCCTAGACTTCCCTGTCCCCTTGACATGGCAGGAATTGGGCAGTCTTTTAACTGATGACCAAAACCTTGGCATCCACCAAAACATCGGTTCTCACTTCTGAGCTCATTGTTCTGAATCCTTAAAATAGGTGGTCCTCCTGAGAAAGTATTCTGGGGGAAGGGTCTTCCTTCACTTTGGAATCTTCCTGCATCTTGATTCTGAATCGGCCCTTGCTGCCTCTTTGGGGGTGGAAAGTTTGAAGTACTTTCCTGGGCTTGGAATCTTTTAAAGTTAGAGGGTGCAGGCTTTGGCGGGACCTTTACTACAAAGGCTTTGGCAAAATCCTTTGCCATTTTTACTGCTTCAGCCATGGACACTGGTTTGGCATTTTTGACCAGTGTGTCCAAGGGTTCGCCGACGAATGAACCTGGAAATGAGCTGTTCTTCATCTAGAGGTGGTGAGTATTTGAGTAGAAGAGCAAAGGCCTGGTGATATTCTTCAATGGTTTTGTTCTCCTGCTTTAGCTCTAAAAATTCGTTCATTTTGGTTTCCAAAAATCCAGGGAGACAAAATCTCTTTAATAAATAGGTTTTTAGGTCGTTCCAGGATTGAGTATTTCTGCTCAGACGGTTGGTGTCACAGTGGTTCCTCCATGCTACCCTGGCTGTTTCCACTATTTTCAGCTGGCCAAGAGCCATTTTGCTTAGCTCATTATAACCTGTGATGTCAAAATACTCTTCCATGGCTTCCACCCATTTCTCCACAGCCTCACCCAGATTCTCCCCTTCTCCTTTGAAGGGTCCTGGCTGAGTCCTATGAAGAGCCTTGCGAACATCAGGGTTAAGTTCGTCATCTTCAGAGACAGGGTCTGGCTGCTGATGATGGCCACGGTTTCCTCCTCTCATGATTCTGTCAAAAATTTATATATTAGAGAGAGAATAGTTATAAGATCAGAAAGGGAGATTCTTACTCCTGTATACCTCGAAGGCTGGGGGGAGGAATCTTACATTGGCGGTGGTCATCCAGGAGTCGTCGGCAAGAAGCTCAGATTAAGGAGCTTCCTTCACCAGCATGTGTGGCTTGGTGTTTTGCGTAGACCTTTAGGTCTGCAATTTTACGGGCGTTTTTCCATTTTGGGCGCATTCTGGCCTCCATTTTTGAGTTAGAGGGCATTCGCGTGCTCTCGGGATTGTTTTGGGTTTCTCCAAATCTCTGATTTTTGGAGTGCAGACAATAGATTTGAGCATACAGAGTGTGTACACATTGCATGAGTGTGTTGCAGGTGTTATTGGGTGTATGTATGCATATTGTGGTGATTGGCAGTGACATATTGCATGTATTGGGTACCGCTGCAAACAACTGAGTACATTGTGCAGGTTTCTGACTAGTTGCAGAAATGGCTAACAATGATGGTCTTAACCAAGTTGTTAGTGAGAAGTCGGATAAGAATAACTTTCATGCTTGGAAGTTCAGAATGACCAACTTCCTAATGGGTAAAGGCTAAGGTCTAGAGGATGCACCTGAGTTACCTGAGACAAATGCCACTGCTGTGCAGGTTAACGCATTCAAGTATTGGAATCAAGGAGCAAGGAAGGTGATGTATTGGCTATCTGTTAGCATACATGATAGCATGATTAGGCATATACAGGATGCCACTTCACCAAAGGAGACTTAGGATAGGTTAGTATCGTTTGATACTACTAACACAAAAGCAAGGAGGTTGCAGTTGAAGAATGAGCTGAATACAGTCAAGAAGGAGCACCTGTCAATCAATGATTACACCCTGAAGATCAAAGGCATATGCGAATCTCTTGCCTCTATTGGTGTTACAGTTGAAGATGATGACAAGTTTGAGGTATGCTTGCGTAGCTTGACGCCTGCATACAAGCAGTTTAAGACCTCTATTCCCAGTTTTGTAGATTTGATTCCCATGCTAGTTGTTGAAGAAAAGAACCTTGGTGAAGACTCATCTTCTTCACAAGGCAAAAACAGTTCTGAGTAGGTCTTCGATTCAAACAAAGGTAAAGGTAGAGGAAGTGGTGCAGGTCAAGGACGAGGTCATGGCCATGGCAACCAAAATCAAGGCCAGCAACAAGAGCACTCTAATGATGCATAGGGATCAAACACACGTGGACATGAGTCCAGAGACAGGGGGAGAGGTCGTAAAAATTTCCATAAAAATAATGCAGATAATGACAACAGAGAATGTTGGGATTGTGGAGGAACAGGTCACTGTGACTGCCGTCAAGAAATCAGGGTGGTAGAAGACAACAAAACAATTATGCATCTACTAGCAAGAACACAGATGATTCAGAGAGGCTGTTTGTGATGCAGCATATGATAAACACTATGTCTGCAAATGTACCCAAATGTGGTGATAATGTATGGTATGTGGATTCGAGTGCTTCGAACCACATGACCAGCCATGGAGAATGGTTTAAGGAATTATAGACCTTGCAGAATCCTGGTTATGTAGAGACTGGGGATGATACTGTGCATCCTATTACACATACTGGGAATGTACCATTGGCATTACAGGATGGCAATGTAAAGTACTTGGTTGATGTATCAGAATGCACCAATTCTAACACATTGCTGCTTACGTGCTTATCATGTGGAAAGGGACCTTTTGCTTGCTTTCCAAACTAGCATACTTCACAAACCTTTTGCATTTCAGCAACCTTAAAAACTGGCAAACCTGTTACAAGCTCTCGGCTTTGCATTGTTTTCAGCCTTTGCACATTTACATGTCCAATTCTTTTATGCCAGATTTCCACATCTGCAACAACACCTGAACCTTATGCAAACATTGCAGCATTCATCTCGGGCACATTTACATCAAGAGTAAACATTCTGACCACTTTCTTCCCTTGTGCAACCAGCCTTCCATTCTTTTTGTATTCTTCTACATACAATCTGTCTACGTTGAACCTTACCTGCAAACCCTGTCACCCATTTGCCCAATAGAAACCAAGTTCTTTGTGATGTTGGGGATGTCTAGCAAAGATTGCGTCTATGGGTGGATGCAGGTTTTATGTTACATTCATTGATGACCATACTCACAAAGTATGGGTGTACTTCATGAAGGAGAAGAGTGAGGTGTTTACTCACTTTCAAAACTTCAAGGCTATGGCTGAAAAATAGACAGGGAAATATGTATAGTGCCTGAGGTCAGATAGAGGGGGAGAATACTTCTCCAATGAGTTTACCAGTTTTCTGAAAAAGCATGGAATTCAGAGGCAGTTTTCATGCAGGTATACCCCGCAGCAAAATGGTGTTGCTGAGCGGAAGAACAGGCACATTGCAGAAGTTGCAAGAGCATTGATGGGTGAGAAGAACATGCCCCATTGTTATTGGGCTGAAGCTATGTCTACGACTGTGTATATCATGAATAGGATTCCTACTACTGCAATACATGATATGACACCTAAGGAGAAGTTTTCTGGAAGAAAACCTGATTTGGCACACTTAACAGTGTTTGGATGTATTGTAAGGTTCCCTCCTTCCACAAATAGGGGAAACACTTGAGATAGTCCGCTAAGTCTTATCTTAGAGAAAATTTCCTACTCATCGACACCTTGACCATACAGAGATTCAAGGATACGATTCATAGGTAAGACCTAGTTCTATCCCGCAGGGGAAGCGTGGTCTTCTAAAATCAAATCACCCATAGGGTAATTGATCACATAAATTTGGGCAACTACAAGACTTGATTTCTAGAGGCAATGCTTTTTTCCTCATCCATGCAAGGCACAGCCACTGGCCTAGTCTTCTAGAATAGAGTTGCCCGAGAACCTATTTATCTAGTGTAGGGCTTTCACTTAATCTGTTGGAAAGCTACCCAACTAATCGAGTCCACCCGTCCGTAGGATGGTGCCGTCGGGGCATTCCATCCTCCCACTTTCCACCCTACTCATGCGTCAATTTATTTTCTAATTAATCCTACCACACTGTTTGACATAAACAAACATGTTCCCTAATTAAGGCCCTTTCACAAGGTTTATTAAAACAGCCTTTGCCTTTTTCCACAATACAATAATGCCAAAGATAAGATTTATAAAAACAAAGTTTAAACATGAATCAATTTCATACAAGCCAAACTGGCTCTCTTATTCTTTTCCTTTATACCGCCGATGATCTAGAATTCGGCCTTCCAGCCTCCACATGCTGGGCAAAACCCTACGGGACCATACACCTCATCGTCGGCCGCTGGCAAGGACTCAAGCCGGCCTGTCGCCCTCTCAGGCTCCATCGCTCGATCCTCCCGCCCCTCAGAGGGATGTCTGCGCACTAGGGTGGGCTAATTCACCGCACTAGCCTGGGCCCTCAGAACTAGGCAGCATCACAATCACTCGCCTCAATCGGCGAACCTCATTCTCCCAATGGTATGAGGGATACCATGGGCCAACTCCGGGCCTTACTAGCATCTCCGCCGTCCGGCTATACAAGCACAAGAACGGGGCAGCGTCAAGGCAGGGAGAGTTGTACCTGTACCTTAATTTAACCAAGATAACAATCCATTTACTCACTAAACCATAGGACTATAATCCATGTTACTTTCTTAAGAAAACAATCCTTTTCTCACACAGATTTTAGCATTTCAACTTGAAATTGCGATAAGACATTCTTTATTAAGGCATATGCTGTTGTTTAAAAGAATACAAACTTTAAATGGTAAATCAATCAAATAGATCACTGTAACAATCAATAGAGAAGCCGGGGCCATACCTCAACCCCTAAGAATGATATATAATTGAAAAACAAAATATGTATATACCTTATAGAAATTTGTCATTTATCGTTGCCTTTGCTCGTTAACAAGAGCTTTAGAGCTTGACATATGAGAATAGAGTCTTCTAATACCTTGTCTTACGATTGAAATCATCCAATCATCTCCAAGCTTTATCTCCTCTTACTCATACTGTGACTCTTCTCTCTTTCCTAAGATCTATGGTGGCAAAATAGCCTTCTCTTTTATAGGGCTATGGCATACTATTCTTTCTCTAAAAGAAAAGCTATGGAGTTTTGGTCTCTTCCTCCGAAATACTATAGCAATCTAAGCTTCTTTTCTGAGATATTAGATAAGAATGAAGGGATATATGCATCTCAAACTCTAGGATTACCTTGAGGCTACTTGCTGTCTTCTCACAGTTTTCTCTATGTAAAGACCCTGACAGAAATAGCAAACTGTTTCAGCCATAACTCTCTCATAAAATATCAAAATATGGTCATGTAACCAGTCAAAAGAACGGGAAGGCATCTGGTCTACAAGCCTACGTGGGCAGAATAGACAAAAACATCTGTATATAGCCACAAATGTGCCATCTTTAGAAACGCGTTGTTTTTCCACATTTTTAGTATGCATGGACTCTAAATGTGTAAAAGTACTCTAAATATGACCTCTTATCACCTAAAATCGAAATTCTATTTTTGGGAATACTTATCTCTTAATAGAACTATTCTTATGTTCTTGTTTCTTTTAGGATTTTTAGAGCTAATATTTTTATTCTAACACTTTTCTAATGTTTCTAGCCTTATTGTCTCACTCTTCTCTAATTACACTCTCTTTCCTTATTGAAATCTATATTAAAAGAGACATATACATACATGGCTTGGGAGGGACGTTACAATCTCCCCCACCTAAAAGATTCGAGATGTCCTCATCTCGCGAGCTGGGGTAGTATCTAAGTAAATCCTCTTGTCTCTTTCAAAATGGTGTCCCCACACTAGGTAAAAATCCTCTTTTATCTAAACATTGTTCTGAATCCCTTATTTCATGTGTTTAGCTCGTTCTGTTGTGCCTCCAAAAGGTCTATTATTCTAAAGTTAATTGGCCTTATTATTCCTAATTTCATGTATCCATATACCTCTCATATGATATGAACCTTCGAATTTCTTATTCTATACTCCCATGTAATATGGTACTTAACAAATTATCATGGAGAAATGTAAGGGAATCAATCCTTTACGCAATCTAACCCATGATAGTAATTTCATAATCTTAGTACCGTCTTGTAGAATACCTCTATTCATCATGCACATTACTTCACATGAATCTTGCACCAATCCTCTTCTATTTACTCATAGAAATACTTGTTCAATTCGGTTATCTTTAATCCTGCTATCCCTATTTCTTGACCTAATTTTTGCTCTAGCTCATGATTCCTTGTAGCCAAGGGTTGGGCTTGACATTTCTCTTGAATTAGGGGACCTCTTCTTGATTAACATGGAAGGACCTCATGTTCTTCTCTACACTTTCTATATATATATATAAAAACTTTATCACAATCTCTGGCTATAATTATGGCTTCTGAAATAGATGATAGTTTTACATTCTTGATGAGGTTATTCAAAGGTAGATTAAGCTTCCAAATGAATCGATGGAGAAGAGTTACCTCATCTATCTCTACAACAAATCGGAGAAGTCTAACAAAAGTTTTGTGGTATTCTTTTAGGGTCTTTCTTTCTTGGGTTAGCTCCAAAAATTCGTTCATTTTATCCTCTCGAAATCTTGGAGAACAAAACCTTTCACGAAGGTGTACTTTCATGGCATCTCATAACTAATTCTAGCTCCAGTGGTTAGATTGACAACAATGCTTCTAACTTTCTAGCTCCAATGGTTAGATTGACAACAATGCTTCCAACTAATTTGGCATTTCGTACGATTTTTAGATGCGAGCAAGGGTGAGCTTGCTTCTTTCATTGTATCCCATTAAAAGTTCAAAACTATCTTATCATAGCACCACATCTAAAGGCACTCTGGATTAATATATGTGAGATCTTCATTTTTTTGAGAATTACACATCTGGTATCTTGGGATTAACACATCTAAGAGCATGATCCTCTGGGAATTACACATCTGAGACCCATGTTTGTCTGAGACGGGTTCAAAATCTTGGATGATTGTCCTAGTGTACAATATCGAATGGATGGCATTCACACGTCAACTATTCAAATCTTAATGGAGTTACAATCTTAATAATTTATAATATGCAAGTTAATGGGATATATCCTGAAAATTTCTCTAAACAAGTTTCGGTCTATCCTTCCAGTCTCTCACTAGTTTCTTAATTTGATCACCCTATGTTTTTTTTCTCACAAAAGGTTTTCTCCCCAATCTTATTTCTCAAATTTATTGTACAAATATCTTGCGTGTGCACCCCCAAGATACAAGCACAATTTCATAGGATGATTGTCTCAACATGTGAGGATATTCAAATCACTTCTATGGCCAGTAGAGATGATTGATTCGTCCTCATATGATAAACAATCACTTGTTTTAATCCCTTGACAGTTAACCTTCGAAAAACAAATCCTAGGAACTAACCTGGCTCTGATACCACTTGTAAGGTTCCCTCCTTCCACAAATAGGGGAAACACTTGAGATAGTCCGCTAAGTCTTATCTTAGAGAAAATTTCCTACTCATCAACACCTTGACCATACAGAGATTCAAGGATATGATTCATAGGTAAGACCTAGTTCTATCCCGCAGGGGAAGCGTGGTCTTCTAAAATCAAATCACCCATAGGGTAATTGATCACATAAATTTGGGCAACTACAAGACTTGATTTCTAGAGGCAACGCTTTTTTCCTCATCCATGCAAGGCACAGCCGCTGGCCTAGTCTTCTAGAATAGAGTTGCCCGAGAACCTATTTATCTAGTGTAGGGCTTTCACTTAATCTGTTGGAAAGCTACCCGACTAATCGGGTCCACCCGTCCGTAGGATGGTGCCGTCGGGGCATTCCATCCTCCCACTTTCCACCCTCTTTCCACCCTACTCACGCGTCAATTTATTTTCTAATTAATCCTACCACACTGTTTGACATAAACAAACATGTTTCCTAATTAAGGTCCTTTCACAAGGTTTATTAAAACAGCCCTCAAACAGCCTTTGCCTTTTTCCACAATACAATAATGCCAAAGATAAGATTTATAAAAACAAAGTTTAAACATGAATCAATTTCACACAAGCCAAACTGGCTCTCTTATTCTTTTCCTTTATACCGCCGATGATCTAGAATTCGGCCTTCCAGCCTCCACATGCTGGGCAAAACCCTACGGGACCATACACCTCATGTCGGCCGCTGGCAAGGACTCAAGCCGGCCTGTCGCCCTCTCAGGCTCCATCGCTCGATCCTCCCGCCCCTCAGAGGGATGTCTGCGCACTAGGGTGGGCTAATTCACCGCACTAGCCTGGGCCCTCAGAACTAGGCAGCATCACAATCACTCGCCTCAATCGGCGAACCTCATTCTTCCAATGGTATGAGGGATACCATGGGCCAACTCCGGGCCTTACTAACGTCTCCGCCGTCCGACTATACAAGCATAAGAACGGGGCAGCGTCAAGGCAGGGAGAGTTGTACCTGTACCTTAATTTAACCAAGATAACAATCCATTTACTCACTAAACCATAGGACTATAATCCATGTTACTTTCTTAAGAAAACAATCCTTTTCTCACACAGATTTTAGCATTTCAACTTGAAATTGCGATAAGACATTCTTTATTAAGGCATATGCTGTTGTTTAAAAGAATACAAACTTTAAATGGTAAATCAATCAAATAGATCACTGTAACAATCAATAGAGAAGCCGGGGCCATACCTCAACCCCTAAGAATGATATATAATTGAAAAACAAAATATGTATATACCTTATAGAAATTTGTCGTTTATCGTTGCCTTTGCTCGTTAACAAGAGCTTTAGAGCTTGACATATGAGAATAGAGTCTTCTAATACCTTGTCTTACGATTGAAATCATCCAATCATCTCCAAGCTTTATCTCCTCTTACTCATACTGTGACTCTTCTCTCTTTCCTAAGATCTATGGTGGCAAAATAGCCTTCTCTTTTACAGGGCTATGGCATACTATTCTTTCTCTAAAAGAAAAGCTATGGAGTTTTGGTCTCTTCCTCCGAAATACTATAGCAATCTAAGCTTCTTTTCTGAGATATTAGATAAGAATGAAGGGATATATGCATCTCAAACTCTAGGATTACCTTGAGGCTACTTGCTGTCTTCTCACAGTTTTCTCTATGTAAAGACCCTGACAGAAATAGCAAACTGTTTCGGCCATAACTCTCTGATAAAATATCAGAATATGGTCATGTAGCCAGTCAAAAGAACGGGAAGGCCTCTGGTCTACAAGCCAACGCAGGCAGAATAGGCAAAAACATCTGTATATAGCCACAAATGCGCCATCTTTAGAAACGCGTTGTTTTTCCACATTTTTAGTATGCATGGACTCTAAATGTGTAAAAGTACTCTAAATATGACCTCTTATCACCTAAAATCGAAATTCTATTTTTGGGAATACTTATCTCTTAATAGAACTATTCTTATGTTCTTATTTTTTTTAGGATTTTTAGAGCTAATATTTTTATTCTAACACTTTCCTAATGTTTCTAGCCTTATTGTCTCACTCTTCTCTAATTACACTCTCTTTCCTTATTGAAATCTATATTAAAAGAGACATATACATACATGGCTTGGGAGGGACGTTACATGTATTGCTTATGTGCATGTGCCAGATGAGCTACAAACTAAGCTCGATCCAAAGGCTAAGAAATGTGTTTTCATTGGGTACTCTCTTGAGCAAAAGGGGTACAAATGTTATAATCCTGTCACGCGTCAATTGTGGGTGAGTAGAGATGTGGTTTTTGATGAGATGGCAAGCTGGTATGCTAATTTTTGTAAAACATGATATTGGGGCTGATGTAAAGGAGAATGTGGTGACAGAAAAAGCAGGTCCATCTTCGCAGGTTTTGAGTGGACCGCAAGGGTCACCTAGTACAAGTGCTGTTGAGAAGCCTTGGAGTGGCAGGTGGCGTGAAAGGGAGAGCCCTACTAGCTCATCTAATGTATCAAGAAAGGGCAAGGAAAAGGTATATGATGCCCCAAAGCTGCCAAATTTGAGTGCAGGTTATGATGATGCAGATGGAAATTCAAGTGGTTCCTGAGCATAGTCTTGATGGGAGTTTGGGTGTGAAGACACATTGTGTTAAAAAGGCTTTGGAAGGCATGCATGCAAAGCTAAGAAGGTCTTCTAGAGTCAAGAATCCTGTGCAACATTTGATGTATGATGGATATGTAGCGCACCACTTGTTATATGTACATTATGTGTGCTATGTTATATACACATTATGTGTGCATATACTAGGAGGCTAACCCACATTAGACTTGTGAGCATGGGAGCATGGGAACAAGGTCTAGTGGAGCATGGGTTAGGACTAACCTTAAGGGTTAAGGTTAGGGTCAGGCATCCAAGGGTCACACATGAGGAATGGAAAGTTAAGAGTCACTTGAGGGCCCTCCTATATAATAGGGGCATGGGGCACACTCAAAGGGGCTTGGGGGCTTGGAGGTTTGGGCTCCATGAGGCCAAGGCTATGTTATGCTCTCTTTGTAGAGGTTCATATCTACTCACCTACCATTTCACACTATAGCTATATGCTATTGGATTGTGTTATACCTCTTGATGGTATGGGACATCAAGATAGAGGTATGATGTATTTCATTCATTATTCATGTGTGCATCCCTTGGGCTCGGGGGTGGTTGGGTGGTTGAGTTTATGCCTGATTTATGCATAACAATTATCTAGAGAGATCTTAGGGTTTTAACAGTGGTATCAGAGCAATCTCTATTTAATTGTTGATTTTTTTAGTAAATTTTAATATTTACTAATAAAATGTTATCTTTTGTTGATTTGTGTTGATGAATTACATGTGGATCATCGATATGGTGATTGGAATGTGTGTAACTACAATTCAATGGACGAATCGACGTTGCGGGGGAATACCGTGAGTTAATGCTATTTTTTCCTATTTTTATGGTTAAAATCAAGCATTAATGGAATTTTTTACAAAAATACCATAAAGTTTATGGTGGATATTTTTGTAGAATGGATTCCCTGAATTTCTAGAATTTGTAGAAATTTTTTCCTAATTTTTTAGGAATTTTTTGAGCATTTTTTATGATTAAAAATATATTTTTATACATTTTTTACGGGGTTTTTTTCGCGGAAATGCGATCAAATTTCTGTCAATTTCTACTGAAATTCAGTAGGGGACAGCGTGTTGATGCATGAATTTCTCTCCCGTGTGCGTGGGGTTCTCTCCGCCTCTCAAATCTGATTTTTCTTTCTCTTTTTCGGGTGAAAATTCTCTTAAAATGAATTTTTTTTAAACATTAATCATAATTAATGTTAATTATGATTAAAGGTTTAATTAAAAAGCTTAATTAAAGATTAAGCTAATCTCTTGATTAAGAGAGAGAGAGAGAGAAGAGATTGGAGGAGAATGGTTGATTTGGAGAGTAAAGGGAGGAGAGAGAAGAGAAGAGAGAGTCTCTCTCTCTCTCTCATTCATCCACGCGCAGGCGACGGGAGGGGGGGGGCTGCGCAGCAGCCGCCGGCGAAAAAACGCCCCCCCCCTTAAAAAATCAAAGTTTATTATAAGCTAATAAAGCTTATTTTTTCATTTTTTTTAAAAAAATGAGTTTTTTATTTAAAAAAAGGCTTTTGAATTTATTTCAGAAAAAAGCTGCTGAAAATTTCAAAAAAATTTGGGATTTGAGGGAAAAAATTCCTGAAAATTTTCTGGAAATTTCTTATTGAAAAATTTTTGGCTTTTCATCTTCCGAAAAACCTTTGGCTTTCCGTTTTCCCGAAACCTTTTGGCTTTCCAAATTCCGGAAAAACTTTTGACCTTCCGTATTCCGGAAACCTTTGACCTTTCACATTCCGAATTTTTTTTGTCTTTTCATTTTCCCAAAACTTTTGGCTTTCCGTATTCCAGGAAAACCGTTGGAATTCCGAAATTTTTTGACCGTTCGTATTCTAAATGCGTTCGGGGTTGATTAAAAATTTCAAAAAATTCCTGAAAATTAGTGGAAAATTAGACAAAGGTTATTTTAAATTTTGGAAAAATGTGGGGTTGGTGTTTGGCATGTGGTGTGTCCATTCGGGCGCCCGTGACCATTCAAATTCCTTTAAAAATATATTTTTTGACCCAGAAAATTAGAAAAATCCATTAAAATTGAAAATTTTCATTGGATTTGAGAATTGTCGGGCGAAATTGGAAATTTCGTGAACGATGGGATTCTCAGGGAAATTTAGGAATATTCTGAAATTATTTTTAGAAATCCTAAAAATTGATATTTTTTAAATATCAATGGTATTTTGGCAAATTTAATTGCTAAAAATTTTCTGGAAAAATATAGGTTTGGAATGCCATAAGATAGGTTTGGTGGAATTCAAAATTATCATATTTTGAGGCCCTATAAAATTAGGGAAAATTAGAAAAAAATCATGATAATTCTTTTTCTCGAGAATTTAATATTTTCGAGGGTTATTTAATGTTGAAGTACGTTTTCTCGTACTGACATTAGATAGATGCGGGTTATTCGCATATTTTTAATATGATTATATCTCGTATTAATGGATATTTATGTTTGGATTAATTCTAAACGATGTATTCATGATTTTTTACCATTTTTTAGCCATTCTTTTTGGACATGTTCCTTAATTTCTCTTGATGGCTATAATTTTCGTTCAAAGTGTGTTTCACCTTTGACACTTTTCCATGATAATTTATTTTGCACTTATTTAAGTGTGGCTTGTGCTTAATTTCTTAAGCCTCTATCATGGGTTAGTTGATCGGTTTATTTTGGTGGATTTCTATTGGATGTTTTCCAAGTTTTATATGGACTCATCAGGTTCTGCCTAGATCACTTGTCTCTAGGGGTTTTTTATTGAGTGCTACACACATGTGTTTCACTTTCTTACTTTGGAGTTTTATTTGAACAACATAACGTTCATATACTCTGGATTGATGAGTTGGCCACCACCAATTTTAATGCTTCTTTTGGCATGATTTATGTCCATTAGATGGTATGCATTGATTTTTATGATCAACTATGGTTTTTATGGATTGGAGGAGCTTCTATGCTTTTATTCATGGTTTTATAAGGATCTTTTGATCTTTTGAATATTTACATGTGCTTGAAGGTAGCATTTGCCTGCACATAATTTTGGAGTATATTTCTTATACTCTTGTATATATTCCAACTCGGATACCTAGTTGCTTATGTATCTAGGGGAGTTATTTTTCTACCCTAACTTTATGGTGTTTTGGGTAGTTATCATTAGAAAGGCGCCAATAATTCAATTTCTTTTCTAATGATGTACTCAGAAGGATTTATTCCTTGATGTAGTCTCAAGTATATAGAGACAGGTTTAGTATGTGAAAGTCTGGATAAGGCCATCTTATTCCTTTTATACATGATTTTATTCATATTTTCCTAGACGGCATACTAGGGAGTTTCAAATTGTTAAGGTATGTATGGGTGGTATCATGGTGGTATGGGACGCTAGGGATCCCTCACATATATTATCTTATGGGATAATTTGGGCTCAAGATTGTTGCTTTGCTTACATCACTTAGCATGTTGATCTCAACATTCAAAGACAATCTTATTTTCTAAATTCACTAGAAGTTATAGTGTGGGCATTCTCTAGATAAACTTCTTTTATCTATAGCCTGCATGTTATGATGAGGGTAATCTCATCGGCATTTTCACTTATTGAAATCTCTTTCTTTAGAGTTCAAACAAGTTTATCTTGTTGTGTTCGGATAAGGAAATTTGGATTCTTCCTTTGTTGGCATTTCTTTCTCTAGTTCCGTACTTTAGGTGATTTACACAATCAACCTGATAGGTTTACGGATGGATATATGTGACTCATCAAGACGTTGATGATTCTCTATGTTGATATGGGTAACTCGAGACGTCGATTATTCTATATGCAGATGTGGGTATGTCGGGCGCCGATGAATCCCTGGTTTCTGCTGCTATAATGCCATGCTTTCCTACTTTATTCCGATTGGCTTACAATGAGAAGGTTACTTTGAATGTGAATTACTTTGATCATCCGCAGTCTGATGGGCAAACAGAGTGTATGAATCAGATTATAGTGTATATGCTTCGTGCATGTCTCTAGAAAATCATCATATTGGGAAATATCTTCTAATGATGGAATTTGCCTATAACAATTTTAAATATACGGCTATTGGTTTTTAGTCCGTGCATACTTATGTATGGGTACTAACCCAGGGCACCTATTGATGTCGGTCTCTTAAGGACATCGAGCTTGATGCATCGAGGGATTTCTTGCGAGATATGCAGGAAATGCTGACCGAAGCTCGGGATTCTATCAGGAGTGCTCATGATAGGGCACGGTTTTATGCTGATAGGGGACGCTCATCTCGGTCTTTTGAACCAGGAGCGTTGGTTTATTTTAATGTTCCTAAAGATTCTCAGACTTTGTCAATGGGAAAATGCTTGAATTTATCTCCTAGATATTGTGGTCCATTTCGAGTTATATATCGGATTGGCATGGTTGCGTATAAACTAAAACTACCTCCAATTGTTAGAGTTTATCCAGTCTTTCATATCGATAGATTGAAAGGAAAACTGGGAGGTGAGGATGACACAGTTACTCCTCAAGAACTTGTTGAAGTCGATGAATTATCCTATGTTCCACATGAACCTGATAAGGTACTTGAATTCAGGGAAAGGAAACTTTGTAGTTGAATCCCTGAGGGTAAAAAGATAGGGAAATTGAGAATTCGACTTGGGAGTTGGTTGAGATTGTTCAGCGCAGTTCTCCTTCTTTTCATTGCAAGAGTGCAATGTTTTGAGAGAGGGGAAGTATGTTATATGTACATTATGTGTGCTATGTTATATACACATTATGTGTGCATATACTAGGAGGCTAACCCACATTAGACTTGTGAGCATGGGAGCATGGGAACAAGGTCTAGTGGAGCATGGGTTAGGACTAACCTTAAGGGTTAAGGTTAGGGTCAGGCATCCAAGGGTCACACATGAGGAATTAAAAGTCAAGAGTCACTTAAGGGCCCTCCTATATAATAGGGGCATGGGGCACACTCAAAGGGGCTTGGGGGCTTGGAGGTTTGGGCTCCATGAGGCCAAGGCTATGTTATGCTCTCTTTGTAGAGGTTCATATCTACTCACCTACCATTTCACACTATAGCTATATGCTATTGGATTGTGTTATACCTCTTGATGGTATGGGACATCAAGATAGAGGTATGATGTATTTCATTCATTATTCATGTGTGCATCCCTTGGGCTCGGGGGTGGTTGGGTGGTTGAGTTTATGCCTGATTTATGCATGTTTTATGCATAACAATTATCTAGAGAGATCTTAGGGTTTTAACACCACTATGCATATATGGCAAAGATTATGTAGGATGTAGAACCCACTTGTTTTGATGATGCTGTTGGAAATGTAAAATGGGAGAAAGCCATGGATGAGGAGATGGCTGCACTTGATGCAAATGAAACATGGGATTTGGTCCCTTTGCCAAAGGACAAGAATGTAATTGGCTGTAAATGGGTGTACAAGGTGAAGCCTAATAGTGATGGCAGTGTGAGCAGGTACAAGGCTAGATTAGTAGCCAAAGGTTATGCACAGACCTATGGGATAGAGCTTTCAGCCCCATAGCTAAGATGGCAACGGTTTGTGCTATTATTGCAATGGCTGCGTCAAAGAATTGGATGTTGCATCAGATGGATGTGAAGAATGCGTTCTTGCATGGTGACT
This sequence comes from Cibotium barometz, assembly GCF_041138505.1. Lineage (NCBI taxonomy): Eukaryota > Viridiplantae > Streptophyta > Polypodiopsida > Cyatheales > Cibotiaceae > Cibotium > Cibotium barometz. The sequence continues at coordinate 49,702,432 of NC_141084.1, forward strand.
TGCAAGAAGAGGTGTATATGGAGCAGCCACAGGGATATGAGGATGTGAGGCATCCCCATACCATTATGTATGCAAGCTTACGAAATCTTTGTATGGGTTGAAGCAAGCGCCAAGAGCATGGCATGCAAGGATTGTGTCATACTTGGTCTCCATAGGTTTTTATACGGTTGATGCAGATCACTCATTGTATGTGCGAGAGAATGAGCATGGCATTGTCATCATTTGCATTTATGTGGATGATTTGATTGTTGGAGGTGAATGATGAGGCTGAGATAGCGCATGTAAAGACTCTCTTGAAGCAGGAATTTAACATGAAAGATTTGGGGGAGCTGCGATACTTTTTGGGCATTGAGATAGTGCGTACACAAAAGAGGGCATATGGCACAGAGACAATATGCATTGGATATGCTATCCAAATATGGTATGGCTGATTGTAAGCCTATTGCTATGCCCTTAGATTAGAATTTGAAGTTGAGGGCTGATGAGGGTCAAGTGCTTGAGGATGTTACCATGTATCGGAAGATTGTGGGTAGCTTGATCTACTTGACTATCTCACGGGGCGGTCGGATTTGAGTTACACAGTTGGCTTAGAGAGTCAGTTTATGCAACTTCCTAGGAAGCCACACTTGGATGCGGTGAGGCGCACATTGCGCTCTGTGAGTGCTACCTTGGATTATGCACTCTTTTATGAGGCTGGCACGGAGTTGCAGCAGCTGAATGGTTACACAGATGTTAATTGGACTGGTAGTGTGAGTGATCGACAATCTACCAGCGGATTTATGTTTTCACTTGGGAGTGCTACTATCACATGGAGTAGCAAGAAGCAACCCACAATTGCTTTATCGACGAGTACAGAGGTAGAGTACAGGGGTGTTGCAGTGGCAGCATGTGAGGTAGCATGGTTGCAGATGCTACTTTTGCAGATTTGGGGATACAGGTACAGGTACCGGTTGTCATTTATTGTGACAGCCTTAGCAGCATACAGTTAGCACAAAACCCAGGGTTCCATGCTAGGACAAAGCTCATTGAGGTGCATTACCACTTCATCAAGGAGAGGGTCTTGGATGGCAACATAGACCTCACATCTGTAAGGATAAATAAGCAGGTTGCAGACATCTTCAATGAAGGCCCTTGGAGTAGAGAAGTTGTGGCAATTTCGAGCGATGCTTGGAGTATGGGAGATGGCGTTGAGCTTGAAGGGGAGTGTTGAGATATCAAGCTCAACACATGGTCCACCTGGCTAATTCCCCACCAACATTCATCATCACTGGCACGTGGTAGCGGATACGAGGATCTTCACCGATGTGTCTACCTACCAAGAGTGATGACACACTTATCTTGCTAGCTCACTCACTAGCAGTTTCACATTGACCGTTGTACATACCACTACTTATGTTATAGTCTCTTTTATGCTTGTAGACCTCTTGTATCATTTTGGTTATGTGGTGAAGAAGAAAAAGATTTCAGCCTCCCTCCTTGTGTACTCTATATTCTAGGGTTTTGTGTGTGTGCTTGCAAGAGCTCAAGCTCTCTCCTCTTCTATCTCTTTTCAGGCAAGGAGGAGAGGGTGCCCATTTCATCTCATTTGTGAGCCAACTAGTGGGCTACATGTCAGGTTTCATGCCCAACATTCATGGCTATCGCTACTTGGAAGCTTTCATGTTGGCAGCTTGTGCGGAGAGAATGGCTAGTGAGGAGAGAGAAAGGGTAGGGGATGAGAGAGAATAGAGAGGAAACATACATCAAAATTTCTTAAACCTCTCTCCCTCTCTCTCATGCTTTTGCACATCGTTTACGTTTGTGCGATGATTTTTATTTTAGAATGGGATTCCAAAATAGAAACTTTACATTTTGTTATTCTAGAATAGCTTGTGCACTCTCTCTCTCTCTCTCTCTCTCTCTCTCTCTCTCTCTCTCTCTCTCTCTCTCTCAATATCATGTGTGGCACTTCTAGAGTGTGTCCATGATATGAATGCACACTTGTAGTTGGGTCGAGCAAGAGGGATGTGCAACCATATGTGAAAGCTAGAGGTGTAGGATTCTCCTACCTATGAGATTTCAACTTTGACACTTCAGTTTGAGGAAGTTTCCTACGTAGGGTCACAACAATATTTTAGAGAGAGAGAGAGTGATAGAGAAAGTAGAGAGAGGGAGAGGGAGTAACAAATATAGTAAAGAGAGAGACAGAGTAGAGGGGGGGAGAGGTAAAAATTGTAAGAGGGGAGAGAGAGAGAGAGAGAGAGAGAGAGATGTTTTAAAACACTTGTTTAAGGTTTTTAAAGATGGCATCACAAGGGAAAACATAACGTGCACACAAGATAATGAAGATAACACCACAAGTTCCACATGAGCATAATTCTAAGCAAGAGAGTCATGGTTTTTTGAAGACATCTAGAGTTCCAATAGAGGAGACCTTAGAGCAAGGGAGTTGTGGTGCTTCAAGTACCCTTACAACCTCAAAAAGTCAACCTCCTCATCTAATTCTTGCATTTGACTAGCATAGGCTCAAAATTCCTATGGGTGATCCTTCTTCAAGAGGAGAACTTTTAGCTACTCATTAGTATCCTAAAGATGAGCAAGCACATAGAAAAGAGGTGTCGTGTCTTAATTGTATAAAATCACTCTTTTTGTTAAATTTTTGGATCTAATAAGTCATAAGCAATGATTTAATTTTTAGTGATTTAGCTTTTAAAGTTTTTTGTTTGTTTTTTTTATAGTAGCAAACATTCATATATTGCTAATTTTTAGCACTTCAATGACTATTTTATTAAATTTTTTTATTGAATGTTTAAAATTACACAAACTTAAGAGTTTGCTTTTAAAGATGTTAGCAGGATCGTCATGACAAACATCAAAGCATAGCTAGCAACACTAACATATTCATGTCAATATGCAAGAAAGGGACCCGATTAGGGCATGGAGGCAAACATAGGCTTGTCAAGCACTATGAAGTCTACGGACAATGCTATGAAGCAATCAACACCTCATATCGGCAAGATATCAAGCACACATGCACACACGTAGTAACCTTATCCACATGCAAAATGATGGAGCAAATCAATCCCCAATGACACCAAACTTTAAGAGAGGACTTGCATGACACTAATGAACATAACCAAGCACTTTGAAAATCATTTCTAGCCTATAAAAAATTGTGATTCTTTGCCAACTGAGCTGTAAAAAGATGTTTTAGAAGAATGGTGTAGCCCACTCTCCCACTTTCCACCACATTTTTGCCTTTTGTTGGCAGTTTTCCAAACACTCCCACCTAGCTATTGAAGTGCACATCCTTGAGCACCAGCGAGGTCTTTGCGTCCTTTTTGTAGTGATGTATACTCCATTGCATGTCTGAACTTGTGTAGTATTGTTTCAAGCTCTAGAGAGTAGGTGACATCTTTGAGTGGCATCTCCATAATATGCCTCTTCCAAAAGTAACAATAAAGTGAGCCAATAAGAAGATTACCCTGACATATAAACCCATGAGGACCTGACGAGAGGATGCCTTCTAGAGATTTCAACATAGACCATGTGTACCCTCAAAGAATCTTGTCAAGGGATGCCCTTTCTACTCTATATCATCAAAGATCTCTATAGTGGTGACTATCATCTTTGCAATTTTCACCAACATTATGCAAGAGAGATTTGGAATTATATTAAGCATCTTGATTACTCCATTGAGTGTATCCACCATATACTTCTCTGTTGGTTGGCAATTTAGGAGTGGTGGTGGCAACAAAGTGTAGTTCAGCCACATCAATTTCCCTAAAGAGATCCATCCAAAGGTGTCCCAGTTGCATCCCCTCTTGATTGGACAGAAGGTGGGGTCAATATGCAACTATTATGGGGCTGAGACATAAAATATCTTATCTTTTGAGCATTTCTCAAGCCACCTCTTCCTCCATCTGGGTTGGTTTTTCATAATTTCAACAACCTACAAGTCCTTGATGGGCAAGTTGACATAGCCTTCTACATCATTGGTAGGACATTCTGATAGATAATCCTTTTCCATAAACATCACTTCCCTTTTGACTAGAGGGTATGGCAAAGTAGGCATGCGATAATCCACAGTTGGTTTAGTGGGAGTAAGGTAGATGTTACATCATGAATCCATGCAATCCTTTATTACTCCATATATCTTGAGCTAGATTCATCTATTGAGCTCTTATTCTTTATCCATTTGCCTTGAATCTATTATTGTGTGCCCTTGAGTTAAAAAATCCACTTCCTTGGACACTAGAAGTGCCAAAGCACTTTTCCTTAAAATCCAGCGACTCCATAAGTGGCATATCCATAGGCAAAGGGAGTGATCTATCTTGTAGCTATAATTCCTTTTCTTCCAAAGCACTCTTTAGCTTCTCCACCTCTACCTTTAGATATTCTATTTGTATATCCTTTGCTTGCTCCTTTTGTGTAAATCCTTGGAGTAGAGTAATTCTCTAGAATCTTTATAAGTCCAATAGTCACTGCCACATTCTCTGATTTGAGCATTGGCCTGACTATTTGTAGCTGTGAATGGAATGTCCAAAAATTTCTTGATAGTCATTTCTGACTGTGCATGTCTCTCTTAGCCTACCACCAATGCCAGCTGGAACTTTTTGACTTGTTCATCCTTTTTCTCCATTTCTTGTTCTATCTTTGTCACCCTTTCTTGTGTATCTTTCTCAAGCTTTAGCAGTTCTTTGTCTTTTATATCCATCTAGAGTGTGAGAGGTTGTGATTGGCCTCTTACAAGATCCAAACTTTCTTTTTCTTTCCACATTTCTTTGTTTACTATATCCAGCTCCACCTACATCTCATTGAGCTCCTTTGTGCAGTATTCTAGTCTTTGCTCAAAAACCACAATCCTCTACTTGTCTCTTTTGAGTTGCTACACTAACTCACTTTTAGAATCCTTGTATACACCAATTTTTCTAGCTTTCTTGTGAGTGTGATGTTGAGCTCCACCATTTCTTGAGCCCAGTCTTGAGATCTTGCATTAGCTTGAAGAGCTCATTCCAAATCATTTTGGCAGGTACCAACACGAGATCATCTTTAAAAACATTGACAAGTTCCATCGAAGCTCTTTCTCTTACAGGTTCCTCTTGTGTTTGTGCTAAGAATTCCCTATTTCTTCCTTTTGGGGCACTTTTCCTTGCCCTTTTTCCACATCAGGCTCCTTTTCAACATTGCTCTTGTGTAGTTTCTTCAATTGTTGTGTTGTTTCTATTAAAGGCATGGTTGTAGTCTCTTCTTCATACCTTTGCTGAGAACCTTCTATAGCACCTATTGTTCTTTCTCTTGTATGGTACGTTGTTGTGTATCTTCTATGTGCCCATTCATTTGTTCTTGGTGTCAATTTTGCCCAAATGTTTGCATTAGAGACTCCAAAACTATTTTTGTAGTGAGCATAGGTACAACCAAAGGAGGTTCCAACATGATGGGATATCGCATCATTTCCTCTGAGAAGTGGATGGGAGTCTTCTCTTGAGCTTGTTGTGGTTGTAGAATCCACAGGATTCAAGCCTGGATGGTCATTGTGGGGTGCAACTAGAAGCAAAACCAGGCCCTCACATGTTTAGTAATGGGTAAAGAAGTTTAGTGGGTGAGGGTTTCTGTATGATCATCTAGCATCATTTAAACAAGTGGTCTGTGCATAGGAAGTCATGGATATTCACATTTTGAGAGAGGGATTTGGATTATCCTTGGAATCAATGACTTATCATGGTTTCAAACACTAGATCTACATGCTTATATAGACGAAGCATCAAAGAAGGACTTCATAGGAGCCTTCGCTAAGACTAGGATCAAGCATAGTGTTAGCACCCTCATCTATAACTTTAAGCAAGAAGAAAAGGAATATTTACATGATTGCTCTAATCATTTAAGGCAATACGTCACAAGATGTCAAGAAACGGAACTACTAGAACCAATAAAGTTAGTATCCATCTTTTTGGAGGGATTACTAAACAAGCCCCTTCATGCAGATCTATATAGCAAAAAGCACAAGACCTTGAATGAGTAAATTTATGATGCTATAGATCTAGATGAAAATTGAGATATATACAAAAAAGACAAGCTGATCATAGGCTTTGACACTTCAAGCTCATGGAGTGCTAATGAAATCAAGAGAAGTCGCCCAACCAAGATTGAGGCCATAACTAAATTCGTAATGAAACAAATGAAATAGGTCTTTAGGCCACCCCAGAGATAATATAGGTGTGAGTTTCGCGGGGGAGATTATCCAACATCACAATGTCTTGGACGAAACAAAAATTCAAAATTAGAAATTTCCATGTACAGATAAATGGTGTGATTTTGAGAAAAAATGGACAAGCAAAAAACCCAAGACTGCTACCACCAAATAAGATACATGAGGGAATAGGGGATTGCACAACAACCCATGGAGGCACCACACATAACACACTATGCTCCATGAGTAGGGAACCCAAATTACATAGCACAGGGAGTTGAGATGGCTCAGATAGCCTGACAAAATTAGCCACCCTTGCTAGGAGAAGTTGTAGTAAGGTTCTTACATTCTGAAGACATAACTCATGATGGAGCTTTAGGTCCAGTCAAATATTATGGGGAAGAGAGCTATGAGACCTCAATAATGGGTGCATCCACATTGATGGAACCTTATGAGGCATCCATAGTTGTTCCAAAAGGCTAATATCAGATGGATCATAATATGTTGTGGTTCATAGCAAATGGGGGAGCTAGGCAGGGAGGACCAAGACCTTATAAAATAGGACCACCTCCTACACGACCACCAGGACCTTGCTATGGATGTGGAGGAGACCATTGTATTAGAGATTGCTCTTAACCTAGAAATGATAGGCTTGTGGCACCTCGGCTACTACTCTTACTACAATTTTATTCCGATTATGGAGCAAAGCACCTAGTGCAATACTGCCCTACCAAACCAGATGTAAAAGGTAAAGCCACATACTTCCCCGAGCTTGCCTAGTTCAATGGATACAAAGCAAGTGGTCTCATTAAAGGCCATAACAAGGACACAAGCTAAGGCAAAGAATGAGGAAAAGAGTGAGGCAAAAAAAAGACCAAACTCTGAGTGAATGTAGCTAGAAAATTAAGGATAGATGGAAAGCTAGGAGGGCAAGGAGAGCTACCAGCAAAAAGAAACAAAATGATAAATCAAAAAAGGTAGATAAGAAAACAACTAAGGAAAGAGAAAACCACACAGGAAGCACCAAAACAGAGAGCCTTGAAAAAGAGATCAAAAGAGAAGAACACAATGAGCGGGATCAGTTCTTGCCAGGAAGCACTTCAAAACTTTGGATGCTGTATTACAAGCATATGAGGCAAGGTTGAAACTACTAGAGACATTAGAAGGCAGATGGAAAAACTATCCATACTAGGCTCAAGAGGCTCAACAATTGGAGATTTATAAATAGCTAATTGAGGTGGCACAAGCTCTTAAGAAACTAACAAGAAGATAATGACAAACTAAGGAGACCAATGAGACCATAAAAAAGGAAGGTCTACCAAAACACCAAAAGAATAAAATGAAATAGGTGAGCTAGATACAACAAAAACAAAACAAAATGAGGAAAAACGGCCCAAGCTTATACAAACTCGAGTATACCTAAGGTAGATGAAGATTGGGGAAAGAAATTATGGGAGGCTGTACAACAAACTCAAAACAAAATCGAGTGTGATCATGAAACCCCTCCCTTGGAAGAGATTTACTTTGATCAAAAAACATTAGAGCTAGAAATACACTCAAAGTATAGGCATGCACGGTCAAAAAAGTCTGAGGATAGTCAGGCAAAAACATTGAAAGCCTTACCATCTTATTGGGTAGAATATGAAGCCCACTCTGACGTTAAGAGGATTCCATCACATAAATGTGCATCTCCGCCAACTCTTGACATTGCAAACCTCATGGATCTCATGTCAACACCTATCAAGGGCACTCTTCTGCTCACGGAAAGAAGCGGAAAAATACTTATGGTAGATAGGTATTCAAATGCCAATCTTTGGTAAAGTCCCTATTCTAACTAGTGACTTGGGCAAGAGACACTATGAGCGTATGCCTCTCAACAAGGTAGGATACTACCGTGAAGGAGAGGACAACAACACCACTATCCTAGTAGAATATCAGGGGCAACACACATTGGCAATCGTAGATAGGGGAGTATGGGTTACAATTGCCACCAAGAAGATATCGAGTCATGGGGCAAACCTCCTATAAGAAAAACAAGGATGAAATCACAACTAGAAGATGAATACATAGAGAAAGAAACCCATATGATTTCTTGAGAAAGTAGTAGTTATCTCATGTAGAGTGGAGTACAAACCATAGTAGATTTTGGAAAGCATCCAAACTATGATATCACTCTAGGCCATCCCTTCATAAGACAACTCCAGATGATTCAAGATCGGGGATTCAATTATATCTACCTAAGGTAACAAGAGTCCATAATATACATTAATCTTGCTAACCATTCCTATAGAGATGTAGCACATGCACCTATGGAAGATTTTGAGTCTACTACAGCTTTGGAGAAGCCCTCAATTCCTTCATGGATGAATGCTTAGACACACCTTTGGATGTGAAGAGCTTTCAATTATGGGAGTATGTGTTAGAGATAATAGCAGCAAAGAGGATCTTGTAGCAATAGAGAGTAGAGAGACAATGCAAATTAGACAATGGAGAGAATCAAAAATTTGATTACTTAGCAATGAAAAATGTGATGGCATTGTCCACCCATGCACTCTCAAGGTAGAGCTTAGATGGCGATCTAGACAACTCAAGCTATGAGGGTATACCAATAGTAGGGGCTGAGTACCCAATCTACATGTGTGTAATTGGCCATCCCATGTGTGTTGGATAGCAACCCACATGGTCGCCTACCGGCCACCTCAAATTTCTGCCTATCGGCCCAAGTGGTGATGACCGCTGCCGCCGTCGACCACCGACCCTTGATTGACGACTATTGGCCGCTCGTTTATGTCCACTGTCTGGGCCTCCGACCGGTTACTTTTTCCTGTGGGAATATTCTGGCAGAACTGCATGCCACTTTCATTGCGTCCCACCAATGTTTTCGGCCAGGATTTGACATGTAGTGACTAACTAATCCCACTACAAAAGCAATATCTGGGCGAGTAGCTATCATTGCATACATCAAACAACCAACTGCACATGAGTATGGAACCTTAGCCATTGCTGCCTTGTCATCATCAAATTTGGGACAATCTTGCAAGTTGAGTTTCACATATGAAGGTAATGGGGCACTCAATGCCTTCCCCCCTGTCATATTGAAATGCTCAAGTAGCTTGTTGATGTACTCGATCTGAGACAAGTAAAGCAACTTCTTATCTCGATCTCTGACAATACACATGCCAAGAATATGAATAGCATTCCCAACAAATCTTTCATGTCAAAGTTACCATGTAACTTTTTCTTTAAGGCATCTATCTCATCCTTGTTCTTATTGGCAACAATAAGCATATCATCCACATAAAGGATCAAAATCAGTGAATTGCCATCCTTGGCCCGTTGAGTATAGAGGTAGTGATTTATTTCACTCCTACGATATCATTGGGACAACATAAAGGCATGGAACTTGTGATACCACTCTTTGGGTGCTTGTTTAAGACCATAAAGGCTCTTTTCTAACTTGCACACCATAAGTTCTTTGCCTTTCTCCTCAAACCCTTCTGGTTGCTACATGTAAATCTCCTCATAAAGATCACCATGGAGAAACAATTTTCAAACATCAATTTGAACAAGCTCCATGTCTTCTTTGGTAGCCAAAGCTAGTACACACCCCGCAAGGAAGTCATCTTGACTACAGGGTCTAAGATTTCCTCTAAGTCAATACTGTGTTGTTGCTTAAAATCCTTTAGAAACTAGCCTTGCTTTGTACTTGGGTTGTCCATGAGACTGGGTGTGATCTTCATCATGTAGACCCATTTGCATGGTAATGCATATTTCCCTTTAGGCAAAGGCACTAAAGTCCAGGTCTGATTTTTATGCAGCGAGTCCATTTTTTATTACATTGCCTTTTCCACTTCGCTTGTCATCTGACAGCATAGCTTCTTTATAGCAGGAGGGCTCTCCACAATCCATTAACATGACATAGTCTAGAGATGGAACATATCTATCTAGAACCTGAGGTATCCTGGTAGATCTTCTCAAGACTGGTTGAGCCTCAACATCTTGTTGTTCCACTCTATTGCCATCAATTATGGCTTGATCTTGTATTGGAGCAATAGGTGCTTGTTGTCCATTCTATACATGACCTGCCTCACTCACATGTCCCATCTGATCTCAGTAAACAGGCACAGGCTTTTTATGTAACTTCTCTTCATTGAAGTAGACATCATTGCTATGTATAATCCATTTAGCTCCCATAACCAGTATCTCATCTCACCAGAATCACCATAGCCAAGAAATATGCATTTCTTTGACTTGGGAGCCAACTTATCCCTAAATTCCTTGGGAATATGGCAGTATGCTTTGCAACCAAAGACCCTTAGATGCTTGTATGAAGGTTGCTCTCTTGACCACATCATTTTAGGCACCTTGTCATCTATTGCCTTATTTGGAGATCGATTGATTAAATGGACAATTGTAGACACTGCTTCTGCCCAAAATCCATTTAGTAAGCTAGCATTAAACAACATGCTTTGTGCTCTCTCTTGAATAGTACGGTTCATCTTCTCAGTAATGCCATTTTGTGGAACGTTATATGGAGCAGTCAATTCTCATTTTATGCCTTTAGAATCACAAAATTCTTGGAAGGCTCTAGAGACATACTCTCCACCGCTGTCTGAACGCAAGCACTTGGCCTTCTTGCCAGACTGATTCTCCACTAGTGTCACAAACTTTTGAAACACAGAAAGGACATAATCCTTTCTCCTAAGAGGATATACCCACACCTTTCATGAGTAGTCATCTATGAAAGTGACAAAGTAGCTAGCACCACTGTACGCATAGGCCCATACACATCACTATGTACAAGTGTAAGAGACTCTCTTTTATGAGTAACACCTCTTTTGTGTGGTGACTGTGTTTGTTTACCATATAAACAATGTTCACACACATCAAAATTTGAAAAACTGAAAGTAGGAACATAACCAAGACGACACAGTTTTTCCATTATTTTGGACATATGTCCTAACCGGTGATGCCACAAAGAAATGTTTGGCTGCTCAGTTACACAAATTACAATGTCTTTGACATTGGACACATACAACATGTAAAGAGTACTACTCTTCACACCACGGGCTATCACCAAGAAACTTTTGCAGATATTCGAGGAGCGTTTTCCAAACACGCTAGTATAGTTAGCATCATCCAACTGTCCAATACTGATCAAGATCTTGGGTCAATGTAGGAACATGTCTCACATTCTTGAGAAGAAATGAAGAACCATTTTGGAACCGCAACTGCACATCTCCAATGTCCACAATCTCACAAGATTGATTATTGCCTAGTCGCACATAACCCTTACGTGAATCATCATAGGCTAAAACCACTCCCGATGGGGAGTCACATGGAAAGATGCACCTGATTCAATGATCCAATCACTGGCATCATTCTGAAGCAATCAAAAGTGATGGGTCTAGAACTAAAGTAAAGAGGATATCCCCATCCTCATCAACGCATGCTGCATTAATTTCTTTGATCTTCACATTAGAGCCTTTAGAACTTTGGCCCTCTTCCTTGTCTTTGCCTTTTTCAGCTTTCCACTTGGGACAATCTTTCTTCGTATGTCCCTTTTTATGAAACCAATAGCGCTCAATGTCCTTTTTGCCAAGACCACGTGATTTGCTGTTGCGAGACTTGGATCTCTCACTAGATTTCCCTTTAGCAGCCTCTAACAACTAAAGCAATGCTACCTTTTGTTGGCTCTGAATTCTTTCTATTCACTTATTGAGTTAACAAGATGCCCTCCACATTAGCACTTGTGAGACTAGCAGTAGGTGCAGAATTATTGAGAGTTTTACAAAAAGTTTCCCAGCTCTCTGGCAATGTAACCAGCAAAAACATGGCCTTGATAGAGTCCTCAAACTTGATACCATGTGCTGACAATTGGGTGAAAATGGTGTTGAACTCATTGAGATGATTAGACATTGGCATGCCCTCTTTCATCTTCAAATCAACTAGCTTCTTCAACCAATAGACCTGTGAAGCTACACTTTGCTTCTCATAGAGGCCACATCTCAATGTCTAATCATTGAGATGATTAGACATTGGCATGTCCTCTTTCATCTTCAAATCAACTAGCTTCTTTAACCAATAGACCTGTGTACACTTTGCTTCTCATAGAGGCCACATAACTTCTGTCATATGCCATAGCTTGTAGTCTCCTTAGCAACATTGAAGTAAACACTTTTAGCAAGAGTTAGCATAATGGTCGCGAACAAGCCAACTGATCGAGTTTCACCCAAGCTTCTTATGTCATGTCCTCTAGTTTGACTCCTTTCAACTTGATGGGCTTTGTTTGCTTCTTTTGCACCCAAACGTGCCAGATCTATTGCTTCCAAAATGGGAAGTTAGAGCCATCCATCTTCTTAATGTTGTACAAAGTTGTATCAAAAGAATGGTGCCATGATCCTTCACAACTCGCAGAAGATAGAAAAAACTAGCTGCTACTAATCTCTGACCAACTGGTAGAAATCCAATAGAATTTTAGCAAGCAAACTGGTCCTCTAAATAGGCCCCAGAAAACAACACCAAGTGTCAAGTCTGTGCGGGAAAATTTTGGCAGAGTTTTGTCAGTATAAGAGTAATTGCACCAAAATTTCACTATAATCTCAGAGCAAACCAGTGACTGGATACTCTACACAATGCATATGCATCAACAAACAGATGTATACAATCCACTCACTGATTGTGCCACAAGTCCATACATGCATCAAGCTTTAGAAAAGGGGTTGTTGGGGGATCGCTCCAGTACCTAATCCACCGCACTAGTGCGCTTCTACTTTGGCAACCAAGCAGCTTCACAAAACCTCAGCATGACCCTCACAAAAGTAGCATTTAAATATCAAACTGTTTGTTTATACATCCCACAATTTCCATACATAGGGCAATCCACAAGCTAGTATGCACACTAGCAATGTCCAAAACCTGCAACAATGCAAAACTACACTATCACAAAGATTGCAATAACCTATAAATGTCTGCAAATTTTATCTATGACCTAAAACCTCCCCTGCAACCTATTTTTGCCTAAGAAAACTACCTCTTGTAGAAAAACGTAGAAAACAGGGGTGCGGCCGAAGATGACGAAAATGCTTGTATAAACCTTGCGGGGCCCGAATGCAGGCCGAAACAGTAAAAAATGCCAGTTTTTAGAGTACCCAAGCCCAATGGGCTTATCTACAGCACTTGATGTCTTCTCTACACTCACCAAAAGCTCTCCTCAATCTATGACAGTGACCTGGCGCACTGTCGGTTGCCTCCCACCGGCTCTGATACCAGTTGAAGAGCACACAAGCGAGGATGGAGGCACAAGGGAGAAGGAGAAGTGTGAATAGAAAGGGGGAGAGGCACACAGACAGTGGTGGACTCCTTATCACAATGGCAATAGGGTTTGTGAGTCCTTATTACTTAACCTAGAAAGAATAGTGTCCGGTCGCCCAACCTCATATGGGCGGGCACATTGGGCTTCACACCCCAATAAGCAGGGATGTGGTTTTTGATGAGATGGCAAGTTGGTATGCTGATGTAAAACATGACATTGGGGATGATGTAAGAGAGAATGAAAATGCTAGTCCATCGTCACAAGTTTTGAGTGGTGGACCGCAAGGGTCACCTAGTGCAAGTGCTATTGAGAAGCCTTGGAGTGGCAGGTTGCATGGAAGAGAAAGCCCTACTAGCTCATCAAATGTGTCAGGAAAGGGTAAGGAAAATGTTGATGATGCCTCGAGGTTGAAAAATTTGAGTGCAGGTCATGATGTAGATGGAGATTCGAGTGGTTCTGAGCAAAGTCTTGATGAGGATTTTGGCATATCGTCTGTGAAGATGCCAGGTGGTCACAAGTAGGTAACAGGGCACTAGGAAGTGATTCAAGACCATGTAGATCTGCAAGATTGAGGAATCTTGTGCAATGGTTGACGTATGATAGCGATGTGGCTTGCCATTGTGCATATATGGCAAAGATTAGACAGGATGTAGAACCCACTTGTTTTGATGGTGCTATTGGAGATGCAAAATGGGAGCATGCCATGGATAAGGAGATGGCTACACTTGATGCAAATGAGAAATGGGATTTGGTGCCATTGCCAAAAGACAAGAATGTGATTGGCTACAAGTGGGTGTACAAAGTGAAACATAATGTAGATGGTAGTGTGACTAGATACAAATCTAGATTGATGGCAAAAGGATATGCACAGACTTATGGGATAGATTATGAGGAGACTTTCAACCCTGTAGCTAAGATGGCTACAGTTCGTGCTATTATTGCAGTGGCTACATCAAAGCATGGGGCGTTACATCAGAGGGATGTGAAGAATGTGTTCTTGCATGGTGACTTAGCAAGAAGAGGTGTATATGGAGTAGCCACAAGGATATGAGTATGTGAGTCATATAGGTTATGTATGTAAGCTTAAGAAATCTTTGTATGGACTGAAGCAAGCGCCAAGAGCATGGAATGCAAGAATTGTAGCATGCTTGGTATCCATTTGTTTTTGTATGGTTGATGCGGATCACTCATTGTATGTGCGGGAGAGCAACAATGGTATTGTCATCATTTGCATTTATGTGAATGATTTGATTGTTGGAGGTGATAATGAGGTTGTTGTAGAGCATGTAAAGACTTTCTTGAAGTAAGAATTTGACATGAAGGATTTAGGGGAGCTGTGATATTTCTTGGGCATTGAGATTGTACGCACGAAAGAGGGCATTTGGCTGTCACAAAGGCAGTATGCATTGGATATGTTATCTAAATATGGTATGGCTGATTGTAAGGCTGTTGTTATGCCCTTAGATCATAATTTGAAGTTGAGGGCTGATGAGGTTCAAGTGCTTGAGGATGTTACCATGTATTTGTTGGGGTTAAAGGCCTCTGTGCCGTCCGGGCGGTTGCCCATGTCCAGGCACCCACATGTGTACACCTTATTCTTTACTTATAGTGAATAA
The DNA here is from genome assembly GCF_041138505.1 of Cibotium barometz. Taxonomy (NCBI): domain Eukaryota; kingdom Viridiplantae; phylum Streptophyta; class Polypodiopsida; order Cyatheales; family Cibotiaceae; genus Cibotium; species Cibotium barometz. Next base: position 49,717,532 of record NC_141084.1, read on the forward strand.
GGGGAGGGGCTCACTAACACAGACTGCTCTATCCTCCCCTCTCTCTCTCTCTCTCTCTCTCTCTCTCTCTCTCTCTCTCTCTCTCTCTCTCTCTCTCTCTCTCTCTCTCTCGTGTGTGTGAGCTCCACTCGGTCCCTACAACTGGTATCAAAGCCTGGTACAGAGGAGCGCGGTGGCATTGGCTTCATCATCTTTGCATGATTGGAAGCGTTGGTGCATCGACGAGTAGACAGCCATTCCGAAGCTCACCATTGGAGCTTGGTGTAGGTGAGATCTCTTAAATCTGGTTTTTTGCACATTTTTGTCACTCACGCGCATCTACAGATTCTAAACGGTTTGGGAGATATGTCAAAATTACAGATTTGTAAATTTTTGCTCACAGGTTATATCCTCGCAACACTGTCGGTAGTGCAGGATGCAGCTAGTTTGTGCCTTTGGGGATATGATTGGATGTCATGTGTGCATTAGCTAGCTTATGCTTGAGCTAGATTGCCTGTGCTTATTGTTGCGAGCAGTGTTCTGCTCTTTGGATTGGACTTGGATGTTGTGTATGCCATGTGAGCATTGTTGATGCCGTGTGTGCATCATTGGAAGTGTGGTTGCATCTTGCTCATGTATGGTTGTGTGGCTTGATTCACAAAGGTGTATGCACATCATTTGTGCAGTTATTGTCATGTATGACATTTGCAGATACAAGTGAGCTTGTTATAGCTCAAAATTTTACAGATTCACAGGTATATAGGTTTCAGACAGGTGGAGTTGTCCAGAGAGCTCGTTGTACGGGAGTGAACTAGTTTGCCATGGTTTTGGCATATGTATACCATATGTGGATTTGTGTATGAGACGGCTTGTCTTGGATAGGTTTTATGCGCTTTGGTTTACAAGTTGTCTTGCTTCCCTCCATGGTGTTTGGAGAGTGTTTAGTCATTTTGACTTGATGTATGACATCTGTGGAGGAGAGATTCTAATCTCTATTTATGCGCATTGCCGGATTGGCTTCACTGTGGCATTTCTGCGATTTATGTGTTGCTGATTGTTTATGGCTGAGATTATTTGAGATTTTGCTCAAAGTACATGGGAAACTCTGCCTGATTTTTCCCAGATTCTCGCCATATGTTGCATGTATGTGTAGTCCTTTTTCTATGATGGTATAGTGGTCGATTTACTCCCACTTTGTCGGGCATACGTTTGTTTTGGACATGGATTGGTGTTCTTGTATTCACTCTCGCAGGAGTGAGATTGTGTGTATGCTTGTGTGGCTACGAGTTAAAGGTAGCCGGACACTTGAGCTTTGATAGTGGTCGAGACATTCTCACTCTACAGGTTCCAAGTACAGGTTCTAGATACATTTTGGCAGTTGAGACTTGCATCAGTGTGATGATTTCAGAGCACGGTGTGGTTACACTATTGTGGGAGATTTTATGCGTTGATACGCTTGAGCACTACGAGTGCTGGTGGGCTCTTTTGAGATTGTTTTCTTCCTATAGGGAGCTCCTTTCGGTGCACTTCTCTTTGGCATTGGTTTATGTGTTTGCCCTTGTACATGTTATAGAGCGATAGCTCTTGTTTATGCTCTGATAGCATCGTATTCTGTTGATATTTGCTCCAAATACAGGGGATACTCTATCGGATTTTCCCCAGGATTTGCCATTGATTTGGTGATAGTGGTCGAGTTGATCTCCCACTTTGGCATTCACTTATGGGAGTTGATATGTGTGACGGTTCTGAGTCTACGACGATGAGTCGTGAGAGATAGCGGTCTCGTTCTTGTCGACACTTGCGTTGTTGGCATTGTGGTCACACAGGGCATATTAGATGACGTTGCTTCAGGCGTATGAGGTAGTAGAGGAGATGTATGCAAGATGCAGATGCGGCTTTGACTCAGGTTATAGAGGTGGTTCTGATGGCTGCCTATGCCTGTGATGGTGATGTCACACTTACCTCTATGTTATGCGCCAGAGTATCAGTGGTTGCACACTGTCTTCATGGTGGTTACTAGATGAGGATGCTGCTTTTCACGTCACGTCACATCGTGAGTGGTTTAGGAGCTGTTCTAGTGGGAGACTTGGTTGTGTGCATCTTGATGATGGTTCATCACATGAGATACTTGGTGCAGGAGATGTATGCTTGTCATTTAAGAGTGGTGCATCACTTATGCTTCGTCATGTGCGTTATGTGCCAGATAAAAAAGAGTTTGATCTCATATGGTCAGTTGATACATAGTGGATGCCATGGAGCTCTTAGAGCTAGTTACTTTCAGATACGTCAGGTTTGTCTAGTTGTTGCTAGAGGTGTCGCTGATGGTGATATGTACCCTTTGTCAATGGATCACATTAGAGACGATGTTGTCTCTGTGAGGTTGATGTAGCCATTTAGGCATGTGAGTAAACAAGTCTCATTTGCCGATGAGCTGCAAGATGCTACGATAGTGGTCGAGCATGTGGAGCCAGTGCATGATATGTTCATTGATGGACATGTAGAGCAGGTTGACTCTATGGATGCACAATGTGAGTCATCATGTGTGATGACAGAGATGGTTGATTTGGATGTCGATGATGCATCATCGGTGGTACAATCATTTCTTTAGATGCTGATGTCAGAGACTAATGCTTGTATGTCAGAGCATGACGATGCTTCTAGCATGGACCCAGGACATACGCAAGATATGCATGTTGTCATTGGTCACATGGATGCGAGTATAGTGGCCAGTACCCCGGAGCTAGCACATCCACATGTGACAGAGTCGGCTGTGGCTGACATGGTGAGGCTATGTGAGATAGCCAGAGTAGCATCAGCATTTGGGAGCCTCATGTATGACATATTGGTGTCGAGACTCGAGGTTGCATTTGCCATAGTAGTGGGAGTTATCAGTCGTGTGATGGGCTGACATAGACATTCAACATGGGGGAGCAATGTAGGTCATTATGACATACCTACAGGAGTGCATGAGCTCTAGTAGACAGCATGCAGAGATGGCTGATATCTTTGCAGGGCTTTCGCAATGCTTCGATCTACTTAGAGAGCCGGATGCACTACATCATAGTGAGCCCGTAGGTGTAGGTTGAGATTCGTCATATCTCTTCCTATCTTATACATACTAGTCGTAGGCTAGTGGGTTCTCATTTAAAGGCACATTGGTCTTTAAGTGGGAGGTTGTTGGGGTTAAAGGCCCCTGTGCCGTCCAGCCGGGTGGTTGCCCATGTCCGAGCGCCCACATGTGTACACCTTATTCTTTACTTATAGTAAAGTGAATAAGGGGAGGGGCTTACTAACACAGAGTGCTCTATCCTCCCCACCACATTGTGTGTGTCTCTCTCTCTCTCGTGTGCGTGTTCCACCTCGATCCCTATAGTATCGAAAGATTGTGGGTAGCTTGATCTACTTGACTATCTCACGACCATATTTGAGTTATGTAGTTGGCTTGGAGATCCATCTCACGACCATATTTGAGTTATGTAGTTGGCTTGGAGATCCAGTTTATGCAGCTTCCTAGGAAGCCACATTTGGATGCGGTGAGGCACACATTGCACTATGTGAGTGCTACCTTGGATTACACACTCTTCTATGAAAACTTGCAGCTCTATGGCTACACTTATGCAGATTGGGTTGGTAGTGATTGTGATCAGTGATCTACCAAAGGGTTGTTTTCACTTGGGAGTGCTGCTATCACTTGGAGCAGTAAGAAGCAACATACAGTTGCTTTATCAAGTACAAAGGCAAAGTACAGGGGTGCTACAGTGGTAGTATGTGAGGTAGCTAGGTTACAGATGCTACTTGGAGATTCGGGGATACAGGTACAAGTATCGGTTGTCATTTATTGTGACATCCTTAACAGCATACAATTGGCACAGAACCTAGTGTTCCATGAGAGGACAAAGCACATTGAGGTGCACTTTCACTTCATCAGAGATAGGGTCTTGGTTGGTGACATAGACCTCACGTATGTGAGGACAAATGAGTAGGTTGTAGATATCTTCATGAAGGCCCTTGGAGCAGAGAAGCTACGACGATTTTGATGAAGTATCGATGGGTGCCCAAGACAACACTTGAAACTGGCCTGTTAGATCACCAAAAGGGCGGTATTATCTTTGAAATAAAGAACAAGTATATGTGACAAACTGTAAGTGAAGATGGAAACACCTGCTTGTGTATATCGAAATCCAGCACTCACACACATGAAAAAGAAGGGAGCTAAAATGCTCCTACTCAAAAGAACGACACCAGATTGACCCCAAACGATGGCGCCCCTTTCGGTATTTCTTTATTGCCTTTTTGGTAGTGACCTATACACGATGAACGCCTAAGACAAGCAATAAAAATAGAGACAAATTCCGGTCTACGAAGTTAGGATCCCAAGCTTTCACCCTAGTGAATAAGCGACCGGTCTATCGCCCGGTAACTCCACATCACTCCCGCAAGAGATCTATTGGTCGGTACACCACCATGACAACCTCCCCTATTCAAAAAGGTTCAAACCTGCAAACCCTAAAAACGCAGCAAAAAATTCAGCCCTCATCTGAGCACATGTATGATCACCTGTAGTATCTTCCTAGAGAGTTTGGAAGACTTTGGCATGACAAAACTCAAGAAAAGCGCAAAACGACGTTGAAAAACCTGTTTTAACTGATTTACACAGCTCCGAACAGCAAAAACCTTTTAGTGCAATAAATAGCCACTAAAATGCAATTGAAAGGTCCAAAATATCCCATAAATAGTACACAATATTAAGATCTAAGTTCTCCTAAGAGGACTTCTCAAGATGATCAAGATAGACCACCAGGCTGCTTTACTGAGAAGGTGAAGAAGGTTGTTATAATACCAATTGTTGGGTTTAGGATTGCAACTAAGCACACACTCACACAATAAGAAGTTGTATTATGATAAGTGTACCAAGTATAAAACCCTAGTATAAGAGTGACTAGGTATATGTACATGCATGGTGGAAAAAACCACTTAACGAGGAAAAAGTCCCTTGGTGGTCCTAAGTATGTTCACATATATCAGTACCAAATATATGGCGACAATTTGTTTGTATGAGGTATGAATGTTGCAATCACTAATGAAGACAATTGAGTAGCACATGCTAGATTTTTTCCATGCTAGATTTTAAAAAAATGGGTTATAGCAGTAGATGGAGAGTAAAAGGACATGGGATTGGTGATTGATAAATTGTTGCTATTTAAATAAGTTTGTTATTACGGTAAACAAAATGAGCACTCAACAACTAGATGTTGTCTTGCTCATGCCTATGGTATGATTGCACTTTTAAAATGGAATCATAACATATTCCCGCATCCATGTGACCAATGACAACATGCATATCTCGCGTATGTCCTGGGTCCATGCTAGAAGCATCGTCATGCTCTGACATACAAGCATTAGTCTCTGACATCAGCATCTAAAGAAATGATTGTACCACCGATGATGCATCATCGGCATCCAAATCAGCCATCTCTGCCATCACACATGATGACTCACCCTATGCATCCATAGAGTCAACCTGCTCTACATGTCCATCAATGAACATATCATGCACTGGCTCCACATGCTCGACCACTGTCGTAGCATCTTGCAGCTCATCGGCAAATGAGACTTGTCTACTCACATGCCTAAATGGCTACATCAACCTCACAGAGACAACACCGTCTCTAATGCAATCCATTGACAAAGGGTACATATCACCATCAGCGACACCTCTAGCAACAACTAGACAACCCTGACGTATCTGAAAGTAACTAGCTCTAAGAGCTCCATGGTATACACTATGTATCAACTGACCATATGAGATCAAACTCTTTTTTATCTGGCACATAACGCACATGACGAAGCATAAGTGATGCACCACTCTTAAATGACAAGCATACATCTCCTGCACCAAGTATCTCATGTGATGAACCATCATCAAGATGCACACAACCAAGTCTCCCACTAGAAAAGCTCCTAAACCACTCACGATGTGACGTGACGTGAAAAGCAGCGTCCTCATCTAGTAACCACCATGAAGATAGTGTGCAACCAAGGCAGCCATCAGAACCGCCTCTATAACCTGAGTCAAAGCCGCATCTGCATCTTGCATACATCTCCTCTACTACCTCATATGCCTGAAGCAACGTCATCTAATATGCCCTGTGTGACCACAATGCCAACAACACAAGTGTTGACAAGAACGAGACCGCTATCTCTCACGACTCATCGTCGTAGACTCAGAACCGTCACACATATCAACTCCCATAAGTGAATGCCAAAGTGGGAGATCAACTCGACCACTATCACCAAATCAATAGCAAATCCTGGGGAAAATCCGACAGAGTATCCCCTGTATCTAGAGCAAATATCAACAAAATACGATGCTATCAAAGCATAAACAAGAGCTATCACTCTAAAACATCATGTACAAGGGCAAACACATAAACCAATGCCTAAGAGAAGTGCACCAAACTTGGACTGAAAGGAGCTCCCTACAGGAAGAAAACAATCTCAAAAGAGCTCACCAGCACTCGTAGTGCTCAAGCGTATCAATGCATAATATCTCCCACAATAGTGTAACCACACCATGCTCTGCAATCATCACACCGATGCAAGTCTCAACTGCCAAAATGTATCTAGAACCTGTACGTGGAACCTGTAGAGTGAGAATGTCTCGACCACTATTAAAGATCAAGTGTCCGGCTACCTGTAACTCGTAGCCACACAAGCATACACACAATCTCACTCCTGCGAGAGTGAATACAAGAACACCAATCCATGTCCAAAACAAACGTGTGCCCGACAAAGTGGGAGTAAATCGACCACTATACCATCATAGAAAAAAGACTACACATACATGCAACATATGGCGAGAATCTGGGAAAAATCCGGCAGAGTTTCCCATGTACTTTGAGCTGTACTCACATACGTGAGGTCTATGTCACCAACCAAGACCCTATCTCTGATGAAGGGAAAGTGCACCTCAATGTGCTTTGTCCTCTCATGGAACACTAAATTCCGTGCCAATTGCATGCTATTAAGGTTGTCACAATAAATGACAACTGGTACTTGTACCTGTATCCCCAAATCTCCAAGTAGCATCTGTAACCAAGCTACCTCACATACTACCACTGAAGCACCCCTGTACTTTACCTTTGTACTTGTTGATAAAGCAACTGTAGGTTGCTTCTTACTGCTCCAAGTGATAGCAGCACTCCCAAGTGAAAACATAAAACCCTCACTCTGGTTGCTTATGACAAAGGAACCATAATTCAAAGCTTTTTGGTTATGCTTGCGGGTACCATGGAAGGGACTGTAAACTTAGGGCGCAAATGGATGATGGCCACCAAGTGCAATATCGATTGGGCAACTAGACGAGTCACAACGCAAGAACCAACACTAGGTCTGACCGCTCAAAATCCCGCACCTAAGTTATCCACTCAAATATTAGATAATGAAAAATCACAAAGTCCAATGGCAAAACCATCTTTGATTGTTTGCCACCCCTCTAACGCTTCAACGCCAAGAGTGGAAACATGCAGGATGATCTCTAAAGCTCCGCTTACTATGCCAAAGAGTATATACAAATGGGTCCCAAAAGCTTCATTAATAGCTACTTCCCCTGCTCAATCTCGTTCAGCCACCAAGAAGCCTCGTTCAGCCACCAAGAAGCCTCGTAAAAGGAAAGCAGCTACCCACCCGAGAAAGGGCAATGTAACATCGCGATGGATCCCTAAAAAATTATTAGTAGCCCCAGGGTACTACGAGGGGAATGACCAGATTTGGGTCCCTAAACATAAGGTGAATCCCTCTACATCACCTGTAAAACCTTGCAAACCAATTGTTGCCACCCCAATGACAATTCAAGACCGTGGTAAGGGAAAGGTAACAAAGTGCTCCGCACCACTTCTTCCAGAGCTAGTTTGGATTCCCAAACGATATCAATCATTACCACCACCTAGCTCAGGAAGGGGGGAGCCACATGAAGCTTCTAGCTCCTCATGCCAGGCACACACTCATATAGAAGTTTCTACATGCTCTACACCTACTCTTGTCAACACCCAACAAAAAACCGATGAGTCTACGTCTCCCCTTGTAATAGTATCGTCGGAAACCATTTCCTCCATTCGTCAATGGGAGCGTACACTACCATCTCTACAATTGGATGTGGCCACAAGGGTCATAAAAAGCTATCTGCCCACATCACAACCTATGACCCGCTGGACAAATTGGTTCCAAGAGGCTGCAACATCATTGCAAATAATATGATCTACCCAAGGAAAGGGGGAGCATGTACTCACGCTCGACATTCTAATGCTTCCTCCTTAACCTTCTCCCCTGACCATGTAATTGCCAAATTCAAGGGAATGTATATATATAGCTTCATACACAGAAAGAAAGGAAAAGAAAAGCAAAAAATAGTAAAAAGAGCAAGAGCACAAAAAGAGGATAAATATCCGTATACAATCAAGAACTAGATTGACCTGTCACAAACCTACTGATGCTATATCTGTGTTTGCAGATATGGCAGATGCACGATCATCATACACTTCATCCACTCCTACCTTTGGTGAGAGATATCATCTGTACCTTTCTCAGATATTCCACATGTGCTATCCTGTAATTGAAACTGAATGGGATCATATAGATGTACTAGCCAGAGAGGAAAATGTTGAGGAATTAGAATGGCTACTTCGCCTATTGACCATGACTGACCCCTACTCCGTAGAGGAAATATCCCCGATAGCCCAATGCTTTCCTTTCCCACAAGATGACTATCCTCGCATGGTTACATTCTTGATGAGTCTGTGTGGATGGGAAAATGAAAAGGAAATATCTGACAATGATGAATGGACGGATGAAACTCATGGCACTACTGAGGTTGACTTTATTTATTTGGATGATGCGGATAGAGGCTTAGCCTTAGGGCTAGAGCCAGGACTCTACAACATCCTCTTACCGTATCCTCAGTAGTAGTGTGGTGACTGGTAGGTAGGTTAGTGTTTTCAAGTTTTTTCTAGTTTACATTCCTTAAACGAGTCTTGAAATTTTCACACTGATGTGCCTCTCGAGGTATAGTGCTTGTTAGTTGATTGTACAGGTTAAAAAGTTTGAGGTGGGTTCGCTTTCAAGTCCTGAGACTGCCGCAACGTTCATCAAAATATATCTACATCAAATTGCAAGCTGTCTCGTCAAATCAAGGAGATCTCCAATTACAGGTGTAATTCTTCCATACCCACTCTCTTTCGTTTTTACTGTTCAATTAATTTCATAAACTATAAGGCATGACCACATGGAAATTGTCAATGTACTACTTAGTTTTTGAAGTTGCTTGCATGCTAGTGTAAATCATTAATGAGCTTAACTTTATTGGAAATATTCCTAGGCAGCATGACGTCTTTAGTTAACCTTGGAATACGATTGTCTTAGGTCTAGGGTCAAACCATCTTAATGTTTGAATACCTGGCTGTGTGTGTGTTGACCTCTAGGACATGGCTTTTACCCCTTGTCGAAAGGATGTAAGAACACATTTTAGTTCAGGAGCGAAGATCAAAAGAAACTTTATATATTAAAAAAAAAAGCCTACAATAAATGGCAATACAAGTCTATGATGTGCTTTAATGTTGGCCTATCGCCTTATTAATACTTGGTAGGCGAGGAGTATTCTACTCCAGACCGATGCCTTGGTTGGTAGGGGGTAGCCTTGCCTAAAGTGAGCTAATAGATTCCTGGATAATGTCTTGTGTTAAACATGGTACCAGGATCGATGTTAGTTTTGCCTTAGGAAGGTCGCCATTGTGTATAAAAATTGTCACGTGCATAAAAAAAATAAAGGCAAAAGGCTCCTGTAACTCTGATGTTTCTTGTGTCCCTAGGCTCGTGGTAACTACTTGTTCTTAGAGTAGACACAGTGTGGTCATCTGTTTATTTATTAAGCTTGGTTATTTTCCTTGACTTACGCCAGTTATAAACCTTAATTAACCTTTGACACCTTGCTAACTCTTGATTTACTTTTAATAATTTTAAACTCCTGTTACTTTGCTACACTGGCTCATTCATGTGACCCTTAAAACTAAGTTCTCATAGCAACATCCATTGTGGTCTCACATGCTTGAATTTATACACTTTATATCTTTTGAATTCCAGCATACTTTCACTCTTTTCCCTGTTTTGCAGACGGTCAACCACAACAACCCTATCGAGCTTACCATACCATAGCTTCCGAGGACGGAATCTACATCAGGAAGGGGGGCATGTTAACCCATGGCGGACATTGAGACGTACTATATTTTACGTCATTAATTTAAATATTCTGAGTCATGGGCCGTGAGTCATGGGCCGGGCTTGTCGGCACCATATGTTAAGGATAAAGGGATTGGGTGATCGCCGATGAGAGGCGCACCTTGGATATCAGTAGGATAAGGGTTAGGGTCGGCCGGCCATGTATGGGCGCCCAAGTGTGAACGGCCAAGTCACCTATAAGAGTCAAATGTAACCCTAAAATCCTCATTCTCATGTGTTGTGAATACAAGAGTGCTCTTGCCTTATCTCCTTGGTTTCCTTCTCCTGCGTGTGTGTGTGTGTGTGAGAGAGAGAGAGAGAGAGAGAGAGATCGAGCACTGTGTAGCGACACGGCGGCGGCGGCGGAGAGGCGGTAGAGCGGCGACGGCGGCTCCTCCTTCACGGCTGCGACGCGGGAATCCTTCAAGGCGGCAGTTAAGCGGTGAGTGATGCACCTTTTGCATTCTGTTTTGAGCTTGCCTTCCTGGTTGTATGCTTGCAGCCATTCGTGGCTCGCATACGGTGTCCGGTAAGTCCCCAGCTACGACCTGTGCGGCAAAAGCGCACACACATAGATGGCCTCCCCTTAAGACATGCACCACTTAGTTGATCAATCATACATCTAAAATCATTGATATGAGAATCAACATTGGTTTTGTCATCCTTTTCCATCCTATAAAGTTTCTTTCTTAAGAACCTATCAGCTAAATTGGTTTGACCAAAAATGGATTTGAGCCTAAGCCATATTTCATTAGAAGTCTTTGCTAAGCTCACTTGATGAATTTGGTTATCAGCTAGCCCACAAATGATGAAGGATAAAGCTTTGGAGTCTAGATTGGTCCATTTAGTAATAAGATCTGGATTTCTATTTGGCCTTTTTCAGTGCCATTGACCACTCCCCACATATCTTTCTCTATAAGACACATTTGCATTTTGATGCACCAAGTGTGGTACTTGGATCCATCAAATTTGTATGTTTTATCAAACAACATTTTTCCCACCATATTTGCCATGGTACTCAACTTTACACACACAATGTTCCCAAATTACACAAATAGGGAATTCCTTATAGCTCTAGGAATTTACAAAGGAGCTTGTCTTCCACAAAGAGACACTCTACTCAAGTACTCCTACATCAAACCGCTACTGAATCAGTACTAGTTGCATACTTGAAGGTACACACAAAATGCCACCATTTGCTCATTTGAAGCTACTATGGTGATGGTGCCTTCTAGTACACCACCGTAAATCTTTCATTGCTCCCCTTTAGCTAAAAACAGAGCTCAAATAAGCTCTCTATGAGACCTTCCAACTGTCTCCACACACAACTACTCATCTACACAAGGACATCATTAACTAGGAAGAACCGCATCGCTCTAGTGCTATAGAAATGCCAAGTTGTAGACATGTGACTCAACACTCAGGTCCTTGGTGTGAGCTACACACAACAAGAAGACAATAATGATGGCAGCCTCACACGATCAGACACCAAGAAAAAAGGTTATCTTTTGATATGCAGCTATGTAGCCATTTTCTATAGAGTTAAAGAAGACCCCTCACATAGTGGGTTGAGCCACTACTCAGCTCAATAGAATCCCATAGTTGGCTACTATCTCTCACAATGGTGTCATCTCTTTCTTGCAAGTAGCTCACTAAGAGCTTGAAACTGCCAGCAATAGTGATACACAGTCTATCGCCCTTGCATACAAAGTTGGAATGCCGCCTTTCTCCATAATAAACAGCTTTAGCTAATTCTCACAAATTTCTACCTTCTTGTAGCACTCAAGATTATGAACTCTTCACTCCACATAGAAATGTTCTCCCTCTCTCAATCTCTTTTACTTGCCACTAAGCTTGAGAACTAATGAAGATGGGCACACAAGGAGTATTACACAAAGCAATGAGAAGAGTGCTCACTGCATGTTACACAAAGCAATTTTCACATAGAAACTCACAAGGAGGATGGAAATGATGGATTTCTCCTTACTCAAAGCGTACTCAATGAAGCAATGAAACTATAGGACTATTCCCCTCCCTCAAACTAGTGTGTGCCACTCACACCAATGCAAGCAAGGTTCACATAGAAGCTCACAAATAGATTTGGTTATTGGCTCTCTTAATGCTCAAAATTCATGTAACAAAGTGTTCTTAGGATGAACATGCACATGGGATGGTCCTGGGCACATGGGCTTACGATCATTTACATGTGGGACTAGGGCACATGGGCATTAGAACTATAAAATGCATGTGCTCTAGGAGTATTGTACCTTTGATATACCTTTTGATACTCATTACACTTTACTTTCCATATTCTTAGTGCTAATCTCCTAAGCTTTTCCTAATCCAAGGCTAATCTAGAAGTTCCTTTCTTTTATTGGTATCAAAGCTCTAGGCTTAGATCTTAATGCTTTGATTAGGAGATTGATCATTTTTGGATTACTGTTAACTCAATTTTTTGAAATGTATTTTCTTGATTAGGATTAGTGTTAATCATTTTTAGAATTAATTTTTACATAGTTTTCAGATTTGTTATTTTCTTGTTTGAGAAGATTAGCAATGAAACTTGTGTTAATCATTTTTTAATTTATATTAATTACTATTTTCAGAACCCTAATCAAAATTAGGATTTACAAAGATTTTAGTAACCAATATTGAGTGGTTTTCTTCCACTATCTTGCTTAGGGAGCCTACATTTTCAAATATCAATCCTTCAGGCCTAATTTCTTCAAGATCAAACCCTAGATTCCTAAATCTTGAGTTCTTTGCAAGAAGATTATAGTGCAGAAAATCAAGGTTGTTGTGTAGAGTTTACAGATTAATGTGCAAAATATTAAGGTTGTTGTGCAAAGTTTTTAGATTACTGTGTAGAATATTGAAATTGTTATGCAGAGTTCTCAGATTACTATTGCAGAGTTGCAGAGTGTTGTGCTGAGTGTAGATTCATTACAGTTTTGAATAGATTTCAAGCAGATTGTTGAAAACTATCAACAACAACAATGCTCAACAACAAAACTAGGAAAGTCATTAAGTTTTAGCTCTATTACTCTTCTGCAAGCATTTTCAAGGCTATTGATCAATAAGATTCATCTATTATACCGAAAACACAACATGCATGTTGACATGGTGAGAGATTTACTGTTTGGACACATGTTAAAGCTGTAATACATTAAAATTGGTACAATCCCTCTCAGATTTAAACTGAGACCTATGGTTAGACCAATGTGCCTCCATTACACCAAGGGATTCTGGTATTCCACGTATAATATTTAAGAGTAACATGCAAAGCAAAGTGCAAGTGACAACAAGAGGCTGCGTTATATAAGCTATTAGGACACATATGACATGCAAGTTGCTAGGCTAGATGCTTATTGAAGCTCTTACACAGAAGAGCTATTAGAAAACACTTGTAAGCATGAGAAGAGCTATTAGGAAATAGTTACGATTGCAAACTTAACAAGCTTGTGTGCAATACTTACTTTGACAAGTACAAGGTGAAGTCAATGTAAAAGCAAACATATCAAGTCTAAAGAAAAAGAAGAGATTTTGGCATATAGTAACAACAATACTTGAGAGAGCTTAGCAAGCACAGAGTCACAGCAAAAGGTTGTAAATAGAAGGCTCATCCCCTAGTTTATGAGTACAGAGTATAACAGCAAGCTGCAAATAGAAGGCTCATTGACCAGTTTGTCTCATCATCGAGCTCTTACAAAGCTTTCAGCCTTTTTGGCAAAAACTGGTCCACATTCTAGGCTTTTGAGAAGAAAAAACCCAACCACAAACCTCTTCTCAGCAAAATGCACAGCAGAGAAAGGTGCCTTCAATGGTAGCTTTCAGAAGCAACACAAGCTTAACTACTTTAGCGTTTGAAGCAACACAGGCTTAGATACTTTCAGGAAGTTTGACCATGGCCTGGCAAACTATAGGTTTGGTAGTCAATTCGGAGGCTTTAGCAAGAACATTGCCTTAGATTGAATACTGGATCTATTCCTTGGGGTGCACAGTAGCCAGAGCTCTCCAACCTCTTCGTTAGTTGTATCACAGCTAAAGCCCTCCAACATCTCCGTGAAGCAGCACAATGTTTAGCACAGAGTGCTTCATCACCCCTTCTCCAACGGGCTCTACTGCCCTTCTCCAACGAGCTCTACTGCCCTTCTTCAAATGGGCTCTGCTGCTATGATCTTTATTATAGCTAGCTTCACTTCAGGATAGACTAGCCTCACTCTGCTACTCATGGTTGATATGCACATTAGCGTTGAGTAGCCTCGCTCTGCTGCTCATGGTGGCTAATATGCACATTGGCGTTGCTTCCCAACTTTCAAACACACAAAAAAGGGGAAAAAAACAAGTTATGCATCCAGCCATGCTTCACTTCACTTTTAATGAACACCTCACCAAAGGACAGCAATGATGGACGTCATGTTGCTTGCGCCGAAACCGGCTACTTTGAGCGCAAGATAATTACATGCTAGCAATCGTATTGCTTGCACCAAAACCTACTGCTTTGAGTGCAAGATGATTATATGCCAACAAGCGTGTTGCTTGCGGCGCTAAAATCAGTTGCTTTGAAAGCAAGATGATTACATGCCAACAAGCGTGTTGCTTGCGGCACTAAAATCAGTTGCTTTGAAAGCAAGATGACTACATGCCAACGGCAAGCACCTTAGCGAAAGCTAGACGAGAAGCGCCTCAGCAATACATCATCAGTAGTTACGTCTCAACCCAAAAAAAAACTACATCGCTCTACACTTGTAGCAAACAATGTTGAGCGAGGACTCGTCATGGGCCTTAGCGCATTCCAAAGAGAGCAACAGTGCATCGTTTTTTTGAGTGTTTTTGTGTGTTATGTCTCTCTCTATCTGTGTGCACCTAACAACACTCGCTTGCCATTTATAGCACAAATCTGAGTTCCACGCGCAAGAGCAGCAGTGCATCATTTTTTTTTTAAGAAAATAGTATTAGCTTCATCGCCTTCATCTAGGAGGCTAAGCTAGCAACAAAGAGCAGCATAAACTCAGCAAGTTACTCATTTAATTCTAGCGCAAAGAGAGCAGCATGATCACAGCAAACGTCAAACTCTTAACAACAGTTTTATTTTTAAAAAAAACTACTACAACAAAAGGAGCGTCATTGCCTCTTAGGCTAAGCACACAGAGTCAAAAAATGAATCAAAAGAGATGGAGACACCATCAATGAGCCTTTAAAGCTCTCAGGTATTGGTTGCTAGCCTATGAAGAAATGAGGAGAATGGCCTCCAGCATGAGGGAATTTTACTAAGCTTTAACTTTTAGATTTTTTTTCCAGGTGGTCATAGAATCATGGTGCCCAGTTTTGTCCACTCAAATACCCTATAAACAGTAAAAAAATATGCATTTATTTATCTTTAGTGGGCCAATCTCTCTTACCTAACAAAGGAATTTCCTTTCAAGTTATTTTGTTGGAACATCATATGCAAAGTTGGGAATATAGTTGCATAATCTAATTAAGCATTAGATAGTCGAAAGTCCTCATTTCCTTAGGTACAAAGTCAATGTATACACCCTGTCCCAAATTTGGACTGATTCCATAAAATGATTAAATATTTTACATATAAACTCATATGAGATTCCCACTTTGGACCTTAGATATTCACATAATATAGAACTTAACTTGATTTTTTGAGAAAATTTTAAGCTATGTATCTATTTTCTTTAAATATTTCAAGGTCTTTAAAGTGTTATAATATATGCCACTTTTTGCACCCACTATTTTCTTTAAATATTTCAAGGTCTTTAAAGTGTTATAATATATGCCACTTTTTGCACCCACTATTTTCTTTAAATATTTCAAGGTCTTTAAAGTGTTATAATATATGCCACTTTTTGCACCCACAATAACTACCACTTAAAATGCTAAATCTTGTAGATCAAAAGAGTGGTAGTGAGACATTAGTAGAATGTGGTGGTTAGTCAAAATTCCAAATCCAATGGTTGGATTTTTAATGATTGCTTTTCCAAAATTCTTCGAGGCTATCAAAAGGCTGCAAATATTAATAATGTAATTAGTAAAATTATATTTTTTATATAAATAATCTAAAACTTGTATGGACTAGTGTATTTGTAATTGTGTGTGCATCTATGGAAAAAAAATTAGATCTCTCTAAGTATGGAAAGATCATTTTTTATCATTTCATCATATTTTTAATTAATTTTGATTAATCATACTAATTTTTATTAATTTAAGTTATATTGGGTTAATTTGAGTGCGTGTATTTTCTATTAGTTTCTTGATCTCATTTTTCCCAAATTTTCTCTCCAAGCATTGTCCCAGTCACAACACTGGACACCATGATCTTACAAGAACCCTTCCTTTGGTCTTACTAAAGTTTCTTTCTTATTTTTTTTCACATTCTTCCCATATCCTTTTATCCATCTATTCCATATTCCACGTTGCTCGCATCTTTTCTTTTGTCCACTTCTAGTTAGGCACCCAATTATGGTGCATCTTGTGGAATTTGTTCATATGCCTTGTGGAATTGGAGGGTTGTTCACACGTTTAACGTTCTTACACATGTGTGTATACTTTTGAGTGCATAAAGTTTCTTTCACTCAAAAATATACATGTGTGTATACTTTTGAGTGCATAGTGTTTCTTTCACATTGTTCACATGCTATGTGTGGGTAGTTCACATGCATTGTCAGTGTTATTCAAATGCTTTGAAGTTCCCCAGTGCTTGTTCAATGCTTGCATGCTTAGTTAGGGCTTATATGGAGCGTGTTCATGCGCATTAGCACATTGTGGGTTTTATTCGCACGTTTGGGTGCATAGTGTTCTTTTATGCACATTGGCGCTTAGTTTGGGTGCATTCACACATGATGTGAGTTCATTGTGCATTGTCTTAAGATGGGAAAAAAATCAAAAAGATTTTTCTTGTTTCACAGCCCGTTTTTGAATGTGTTCCAAAAGGAATTTGAAAAAATGTTGTATGAGAGAGTTGTAGTATTTTTGGAGCACTACAAATTTGTCTCTCTGACTTTTTCGTGATTTTGTCATTTAGGCACTCAAAAAGTAGCCTGAATATGGTATGCGATCTTTTCCGGGCTATTTTGGGTGATTTTTAGTGCTTTTAGGTCTGTTTTTACCTCGATTTCTAGGTCGAATTTTGAGGCTACTGGTCGGTATACAAAATGATGGATTTTACCCTTGGACGCTCCAACCAATTTCGAAGAGCTCAATGCAAGCTTTTTCGATGAGCACTATAACGCGTTCATCGGCGTCAAAATTTAGAAGATACGAGCCTCCAAATAGAGTTATTTTCTATACCCCCCCAGGTGGCTAGACCATTTTCACACCATGAAAGTGCAGGGACCTTTCACGCCATGAAATGCATCTCACATGTGAGAGTAATTTCATGGATTATTTTTTTCACGGGGACCCTTTCACGACATGAAAGTACAGAGAGTCTCACACCATGAAACATGTATTTCATGGTTTTTTTTTTCACAGGAAACTTTCACGACATGAAAGTCAGGGAGTCTCATGCCGTGAAACATATATTTTAGGAAATTTTATCTTTTTTGCACAAGGGGATTTTTCATGACATGAAAGTTGGTTCACAAAGTGAAAGTGAGCATTTCATGGATTTTTATTTTTTTATTTTTGGAGTCTAGAGGAAAATTTGAGTTTCCTTGTGTGGAGGGAATGTTTTTTGAATTTTAAATTGTCGAGATATGGGCAATTTTCCAAAAAGGTAAGTGGGAATTAAAAAAACACTTTTATGACACCCCCTTACATCCTTTTCATAAATGACTCCCAAAAGTGGCCATTTGCCAACTAAGGGGCATCTTTTCATTCAATGCTCATTAGCCTTAATGAGTTATGAAAAAAAGTGCTTAATATTTAACCAAAGATTAATCTTTTTACTAATTTTTTTCTTTTAAAATGATTCAAGAGTCTCTAATTAATTCTTAATCATCAATTAATCCACACCATTAAGCACATCATTAGATAAGGCATGAAAATGCTAAGCTATGTGCATCAACTAATGTGTAAATTAATCCATAATTAGAGATTAATTAAACTCTTAATTTTAGTCTCTTATATGCAACATTAAGCAAAAGAGATAGAAATTCCTCCAATTGCATTAGGTGTTTTGATGCATCTAGATACACCAAAACACAAAACACCTAAATTTATGTAATTAGGTGTTTCGATGCATCTAGATGCTCTCAAAACACTCAAGAACACTAATTTCGACCTCTTACATGATCAAATTTAACCCTGAAAAACACATTTTCTAGTTTTTTAACCTCTTGAACTCGATTAATCACCCCTTAATGATAAAAACCAGTCACTTAAGGAAGATTAATCAATTTCAAAAGTTATTGAAAGTTTTTGTGAAATTTTTCAAATGATTAAGCTATTCCTAATACTTGCTAACACTCTAATGCATGCAAATCAAACAAAAAACACACAAATCAAGCAAAAATTAATGATATAAGTGTTCACACTCACTTAAACTGTGTTCGACCGAGCACTTTAAGCTCATAAGAGGCCTAATGCTATTACAATGACTACTCTCATAATATATCCATGAAGTACATCACTTAAGACTTCATCCTAACTTACTACCACACACTCTTGAAGCAGAAATCACCATAAGTATTCTATCGAACCATTACAGGCGCCCATCCAAGTTGTACATTCAAACACTTTTACTTCATATATTGAATGTATGACCTTTTGGTGTATCTACCTTGACTCCTTAATGTAAGATAATGGCAATAACTCTTTTTAACCCTAGAAATGAGTTAACAAAGCTCGAGATTGCCGAACACGCCTACAAGCTATTACCAACACAATAAGACCACATCTAGCATTGCCAGCACCGAACGAACGCTAGCCCTCGGAACAAATCAAGTAATGGTTTACCATCCCACGCAACAACTCCTATTAAAGGGCATGCACCATGAACCCAATGTGCCATTACCTCCACCAGTCTTGGGAACACAACCACCTCTGCCAAGGGTGACACCTCTTAATTAAGTAAGCTTCGAGGAGCCTACTGATGATTGCCAATAATATAAGGTGGATGTCGAGCCCACCCCACACCTCTTTGAGGACCCCAACAAGCTTTATCCCGACTATTATATAGTGGATAGGAGGGGGGAGTCAAGCCAACTTGGTGCGATGGAAAGGGGATGGGAAATTAATGCAACGGGAGGAGAATGCCTCTTCAATGTTACCACCGTCAAGGTCCCCATCGAGTTTCACAATGCCCTTTAAAGTTCCCTCATCTCAACCAATCTATGCCCTCAAACATTTCACTGGCCACTTGTAATCATTGTAGCATGGATCATCAGATTAAGGACTACCCCAACAAGATTGTGGGGTGACAAGTCCACAGATAAGACCCATCATCACACTCCTAAACATGATTGGGTAAGTAATCAAACTCAAAGACAGATAATGAAAAATCTAGATCACACACTTTTGAATGATATCACCCAACTACAAGCCCAAAAGCAACATGTTCTCGAGCAACAATCTATGGCCTCGATAGTAGAGTTTAAGAAGAAGAAGGGCCATAAGAGAAAAAAGTCAGTTCATAATGGAAAAATGAAGAAAACCAAAAAGATAAATCTTGGAACGCCTCAAGAGCTAGTCTTCGTTATGGACCTAGATGAGGACTTAAACTCCTTGGACACAAGGGCTGATTCTGAACTTGGTAGGGAAATACCACCCGAAAGCAAGAGTTCAAGAAAGGAGGCTGCATGGGAGCATGTAATTCTTGAAAATAAATCACACAAGACAAAACTTAGCTCTTATCTTGACCCTTTGAAAGAGATTGAACAAGTTCAATAATTTAATGATTTAGAAACAAAAACACAAGAGGAGCTTAAACCAAATCCCAAGCAAGTGAGAGTCTCGGATACTATACACCATAGTACCTTAACATCTACTACTAAGATTCACAAACCTCTAGATGTGCTGAGTGTCAACATGGAAGAGACCAAGGCCTCCACCTCTCATAGTTTGATCTCTGATTGGTTCAAGGGACAACTACCATGAGGAAACCCTAAGCTCGTCTTGGAGATGTATTTTCCAATCTCATTGACACCTTTTTATGAAAAGGAGTTCATGAGTTTGCCATGAATATCCCCAAATTATTAGATTTTATGGCCTCACAAACAAGTATAACTATAACCACTTGTTGATTACGTGGAGATCATGAATTGTTTGAAGTGATGAGAGCTCTCCTTAATGGAGAACTCAATGTAGAATTACCACCATTTACTAACATGCATAAGACACGTGCCCACTATACAATGGAGACACCTCAAGTTGTGCCCAAATCAATAGTCCTAGTGAGAGAAGAAAATGCCAACGCTAGGTTAAAATTCCATTTAACAAACAAGGACAATACTTTGAAGGTGATGAGTCTAACACACTACTACCAGTCACCGCAAAGGGCATCACAGTAATAGGAGTCCTAGATGGTAGTGTAGAAGTGAGCATAATCACTAAGAAATGATGGGAGAAGATGGCCAAGCCACGTCTAGAAGTCTCAAATATCATTATCAAGATGGCTGATGAAACTGGCGACGTATTGGGATGTTATGAGATTTAAAGATCAAGGTTTTTAAGCATCGAGTTAAACATACCTTCATTGTTATGGATTTTTCCAAATAACCCGAATCATATAAAATGATCTTAGAACATCCCTTCATGAGATAGGAAAATATGATACATGACTAGTATAAGAACTATGTATGCCTCTAATTCGATGATTCCATTGTCAAGGTGAGGTGTTAAGAGGATGAATTCATGGAATATTTTATATACCTTCATTGTTATGGACTTTTCCAAATAACCCGAATCATATAAAATGATCTTAGAACATCCCTTCATGAGATAGGAAAATATGGACATGACTAGTATAAGAACTATGTATGCCTCTAATTTGATGATTCCATTGTCAGGGTGAGGTGTTAAGAGGATGAATTCATGGAATATTTTATATATTCTCATGTTGTGTAAATTATGGATTCTTAAAAGAATTCATGAAATATTTATATTCCCAAGTTTATGTGTTATGAATTCTCCTAGATGGATTTAGATTGGGATGCCTTTCTAACCCGGGCGATCGTAGCTTACTTTATGTGTACATGGGTGAATTTGTACATACGTGGAAAGTATTGGTTGCACCGTCTTGTTGATATGAAATTTTACATGTATGATTATTTTAATCAATTAATTTATTAATTGATTGGTTAGTTGATACAAGTGGAAATCATTGGATGGGATAACGGAGGCGAGCTAGCGAGATCACGAAATATACTTTGAAATGATAAATTTTGAATATCAACAAATAATATTTGATTTTGTGACAAGCGTTATTAATTTATTTGGATGCTATTTATATTTATTGACAATGTATATATGTTAATTGAGACATGTGAAAACTCTCTAGTGCATATTTAATTTTCAAGACGTGCACTTTTATAAGGTTCAAGGCTCACATCTATTTTTAAGAGGAAGCCTAGCTTGCATGTTCAAGAAAGCTATTTCTGAAGCAAGCCACTTTTGAGAATACTATTCTTGAGGAAGTCAACATTTTTGAGCCCCAAAGGCTAGCATGAAATACATTTAAGTAAACCAAGAGGAAGCGTGGCTAACTCTTGTGTGGGGGCAGATTAGACCCAATCTTGAGTATTGAGTATATTGTTTTGTTCTATTATTTTCTAATATTTTATTCATTGCAATCATATTTATGGGTTCAAGTCAACCTCCCACAATAGTGGTATCATAGCCATTTGATTGCAATTGATTGAAGCCGTGTGAAGAGCTAGTGGATAAAGAAAGAGGTGGAATAGCTTGGCCTAAGGTAAAAATTTTCATTCAAAGCATACAAAAGCTGAAGGTTTTTCAAGAAGCTTAATTTATGCCCAATGGGTAACAAAAACCCATAATTCTTCTACCCAATGGTCCATTCAAAGTGAAAAACCACTTGTCCATTTTGAAAACCACTTTCAAAACCATTTTAAATCCATGCCAACCATCTTTTTGTTGCTAATCTCTCATGAATTTCCCTCATCTTGGAGGCTTGTAAACCACCCTCAGCGTGTTTTCTGGTTTTAATTCGTCTTCTCCAACTCTCCAACGACTTATTCTGTAATTTTCGCCTGCGCGCTGCGCGATCCCCTCCTTCCTTTTGAAACTTGACTTATAAAGTTTATTTTTCTTTTAATTTTTTAAAATTTATTTAATTACTCTCTCTCTCTCTCTCTCTCTCTCTCTCTCTCTCTCTCTCTCTCTCTCTCTCTCTCTCTCTCTCTCTCTCTCTCTCTCTCTCTCTCTCTCTCTCTCCTACGCGCCGCCGATTCCCACATCCCTGGTGCGCTGCCGGCTGTTTCCTTTTCTCCACTTTCTTGCTTAAAGCTAAGGTAAGTTTAGGTTATAGTCCCAACTGAGTTAGTGTAGTGGTCAAGCTTGTGACTTGTAACCTCTAGGTTATGAGTTCAAGTCCCACTAGGCTCTCTCATGTTATAAAGGGACACCTATGCTCGCTTGATGTGTTTGGTTGCTCGGGCTCTTACCCCTTGAACACTCGAGTGACTCCTCCTCCTCGGCGGGTGGTGGATCACCCGAGATAGGAGGATCCATATGAGACCCCTCCGCTGTTCCAGCGCTCGACTCGCGGTGGTCATGGGGGATGCCTAATTCGTGGCTCTTGCCCGATGGTACGTGGCCCTTGCCCGACCATGATAATTGGCTAATTGTTGGAAGGGGAAATCGGCTCCACCCACGGGTGTGTACGAAAAAAAAAGTTTAGGTTATATAAACATATATATATAGTTTAAATTCTTATTTTATGCTAGCCAAAAACTAAAGGTTATATATATACATATGTATACATATATGCATACATATGTATATATGTATGCATATATACATATTTATACATATGTATATATGTATAAATATATATATATATATATATATATATATATATATATATAATTGATTAAAAATAGACATCCATGTAAAATTTCATATCAATAAAACGATGCAACCAGTACTTTCCAGGTATGTACGGATTCACCCATATACGCATAAAGTAAGCTATGATTGCCTGGGTTAGAAAGGCATCCCAATCTAAACCCATCTAGAAGAATTCATAACACAAAAACCTGGGAATATAAATATTCCAATTATTCTTTTAAGATTCCATAATTTACACAACATGGAAATACATAAAATATTCCATGAATTCATCCTCATAACATGCCTCGGGGGTGACAAGTAACTCACAAAATCATCAATAATAATCATGGGCTAGAATCCCTGTAAGATAGGCGGTGAGGGCATGATCAGGTAACCATTGAGAATCTTCAATTGGGTGACTTTTATATATCTATGATAAACATTACCTTTGGTTCTTTTCGAATTCAGTCTAATTAGATGAGGGAAAGAAAAAAGTTTTAAACACATGAATATACATTAGATTATATAGTTAGAACAAATTTTTTTGTTATAACAAAATGAATCTACAATCCTCTATAAATATTGGTTTCCATGGTCACAAAGATCTTTTAATGAGGAAAGAAGGATTGTAGGAAACACAGGTTTTCAAGAAAATCTTCACGATAGATAGAGGTGTCATCTTCTATTCTATATCCGCGGATTATTCCATATTGTTCCATTAGTTGGCAAAATTGAATGTTTGAAGGTACCATAACATAACAGGATTCATGGTCATTTGCTTAAATTTTAGCCCTCTCTTCCTCAATGTTTGCCATTGAATATATTGTTTAACGCCTGGAAGACATGTGCATTGCACGTTGAAATGTAAGCGAGACGGAGGCATTCAGCCATAAGTTGTTTGGGGTAGTTGGCATGGATTTTGTGGGTTCAGATTTATCATTGTACTAATTATTATGGCAAAAAGAAAGGAAAAAAATAATTAGTCGTGTGGAAGAAATATGAAATATTATTTCCTTGATCTTACGTGTAAGTTTTCGAGAGCATGTCTGATTTGTCAAAAGCGGTATTGTTGAGATGATATGGGACTATATATTGAAAGTTTAAAAAAGAAAGAATTCTCCATAATCATTCAAATTTTGCTCTTGACTTAAACCATGATGTTCAATTAAGAAGAAGCTATATATGTGTGTGTGTGTGTGTGTGTGTGTGTGTGTGTGTGTGTGTGTTTGTGTTTGTGTGTGTGTGTGTGTGTGTGTATAATCATTCAAATTTTGCTCTTGACTTAAACCATGATGTTCAATTAAGAAGAAGCTATGTGTGTGTGTGTGTGTGTGTGTGTGTGTGTGTGTGTGTGTGTGTATAATCATTCAAATTTTGCTCTTGACTTAAACCATGATGTTCAATTAAGAAGAAGCTATATGTGTGTGTTTGTGTGTGTGTGTGTGTGTTTGTGTGGAATACATATGGTGGCTACAATCAATAGCTAGGAAACCAAAGGATCTACATGGGTTACACTTGATGGTGGTGAGGAGATCCCTAACGTTGTGCCCCTCTATGAATGATTTGGGTGCTACCTTATAGTGAATTTGAGTCCACACGGGATGACTCAAGCACAAGCACCAATGGTGAGGAGTCTGAAACATAGACTGGAAGCAACACTAACTTATAAGTTACTAACAAGTAAAATAGAGCTAACAACGTCAGGAGAAATAGTGGAAAAAAGTGAAATGGACATTGTAAGGAGTAGCTCTAAATCTGATACGGGTTCCTAATCTAAAGAAAGGGATGAAGTTTTTCAAAACACCAAGGAGCATCTCCAAAAATGGCAGAGACAGATATTCTATGCAGCCAATCATCATAGAAGGCTACAAGAAAGGACAACTGCCACCCAATGGTTGCAATATATTGGTGCATCCAATTCACTTTACAAGTTTATTGACAACAACTGGGGAGAGGAATTACAAAAAGTTACGTATTTTCCAACCACTAAGTTGATTGCCAAAATCTATGTCGCAGATGAACCAAAACTTAATCGTTCCATGAGGTGGAAGAAGAACAAAGAGTTGGCCCAGAAAGAGAGGAAAGCGGAAGCTACAGCTAAGAGCAGAAAATTAGGAGCCAACACCTAACTTGCATCCTATCCCAAAACACTATAAATCTTTTACAATCAGGGACCATAAGTTAGTGTTTGATAATGTCACACAAAAACCAACAAGTGAGGTAGAAGGAATTTATAATGGTCCTGTTTGAAGTAAAAGAGGTAGACTTGGTTGAGAACTTGGGAAAGACCCTAAGCCAGTCTTTATAACAAAAGACTCCAAATCAAGAAGCTGAACTTATTGATCTCCTCAAGGAATATAAGGATTGCTTTGCATGGACTTACCATGATATGAAGGGAGTATCCACACTGAGGTTGTGCAACACACACTCCCCATGGTACCAAACGCTAAACTTGTCCATCAACGACCTTATCCAATGAATCCAATGAATCCAAAATATGCTAGCATTGTTAAAGAAGAGATAGACAAGCTCATCAAATATGGATTCATCTATGAAATTTAACATTCGGACTGGGTGTCACCCATTGTGATTGTACCTAGTATGTGTCAATCTCAAAAAGGTCAACAAAAAAACCAGACAAGATCATTACCCCTTGTCGTATTCAGAACACGTACTTGAATAAGTAGCTGGTAAGGAAGCATATAGCTTCTTGGATGGGTATTCAGGATATAACCAAATTTCCATTGCTTTGGAGGATCAAGCAAAAACTACTTTTGTTATAGAATACGGAATTGATGCTTATAGAGTTACGCCATTTAGCTTAACAATGCACCGGCCACATTTTAATTGCTTATGAACACTACCTTTATGGATTTTCTAAGGATGTTCTTGAAGATTTCTTACATGATTTGTGTGCATTCATTTGCCATGGAAAGAGCATGTATCATGCTTAATGAAAGGTATTTAAATGATGCAGACTTTATCTCATATTTCTAAACCCATTCAAATGCCAATTCTAGATTAAACATGGAGTCATCTTAGGACATACAGTGTCCAAAAATGGGATTTCCATAGATGAGAGTCAAAACAAAATTATCTTGGAGTTACCCCCACCAACGAACTATAAGGAAGCCCAAAGGTTTATGGGAATGTAGGCTACTATAGGCGATTTATCCTCTTCTATGCCAAGATTGCATGTCCCTTATTCAGGCTTCTCATTATATTTGAGTGGATAGAAGAATGCCAACAAGCCTATGACACGTTAAAGTAAGCTTTGGTTAGTGCTCCCATACTACGAGTACCAAACTGGGATGTTATCTTCCATGTGCATATTGATGCTTCTAACTTTGTAATTGGATGGTCCTAGCTTAGCTAAGTGAACACAAACTAGACTACCCTATAAGTTTTGCCAGTCGATAGTTATGCGAGGTTGAGTACCACCACAAATTGTGATTATTTAGGAATGGTATATGCCGTGAAGAAATTCCGACATTACCTTCTAGCTAATAAATTTGTTTTTTATGTTGATCATCAAGCCTTGCTATACCTTGTCAACAAACCATGCTCCAAAGTAAGAATCACTAGGTGATGTCGATTCTTCTCTAGTTTGATTTCACAGTGGTAAGAACTGGCAAGAAACCATGGATAATCTACTTGATGCTACATTGTTTAAAGTTAAGGCCATACCAAAGTGGAGTGAGAGAATCGTTAACTTTCTAGCTAATGGTTTTTTAAAGGCAAAGAAGTTAAGGAAAGATATAGTAAGGAAGTTGCTTAAAGAAGCAGAACCTTACCAATTGATTGTTGGAACTCTAGACGAGGTAAGGATGACATATTAAGATGCTGCCCCAAGGAGGATGAATACTTATACATCATCGAATAAGCACACCAAGGGGTAGCTTGTGTGTGGACACTGCGTAGGAGATGTTACAACAAGAAAAATACTCCAATCGGTGTATTGGTGGGCCACGCTCTTCAAGGACTGTGCACTATTTGTCAAAGGATGTGATGAGTGCCAACTCTTTTATGCTAAAACACAAAAGAAGGACATGATGCCCTTGAACCCTATTAAAGTTATAGAACCCTTTATGAAATAGGGCATTGATTTTGTGGGACCCATTAGTCCAGCTGATGTACACCCAAGTAAGGTACATTTTAATAGCTACAGACTATTTTACGAAATGGGTTGATGCAAGAGCTTCAAGAAAGGTGGATGTTGTGGCTATAGCTAAATTTCTTTATGAGAATATCATTACCCACTTTGGTTGTTCTTTTGAGCTCGTGAGAGTGGAGTGACCAATGGAAACACTTTATAAATGATGCAATTCATCATCTCACCACAACTTTCATGATCTCACACCGCAAGTCCACACCATACTGCTCGCAAGCAAATGGTTAAGCTGAGAGTGCCAATAAAGTCTTCATTTCCATATTAGCAAAAACTGCTGAAGCTCGATGTAATGGTTGGGAATTCAAGCTCACAGCAGCTTTATGGGCTTATCGAGCCTCTTACAAAGTTGCAATTGGTTGCACATCGTTTAAGATGGTATTTGGGGTTGAGGCGGTAATGCAATGGGAATTCATGATATCCAACTTAATGGTGGTATAGTAAACTAAGAAACTCGAGGGTAACATGTTGGCTGATCGGTTGTTCATTCTTGGATGACTAGAAGAAGAAAGACAAATTGCAGCATGGAACATGTTAACAGAAAAGGATTGATGAAAAAAGTGGTTTGATAATAATCTCAAGGATAAGGAAATCAATGAGGGAGACCTTGTACTTACGTACGGAGCTCGATGGGGTAAAAAAACTAAAGTATACCGGTAACTGTAGTAGAAGTATTCTTCTTCGTCATCATTTATCCCGATTGAAATATTCTTTGATTTTCTTGGACAATTCGATGTGATATGTCCAATGTTGTTACACTTGAAACACTTATTTGAATCATCTTTCTTAGCATGTTGAGAATCATCAACACCTATGTTTTTAGCATTGAGGGGTCTATCGAATGGTTTTAAGAGGTTCTAGGCTTCAGAAACTTTGATGTAGAGAGTTGAGGTGTCATTGGTTCCTTTAGAATTCCATTTTTCCTTTCACAATTTATCGCTAAGGAAATAGCCGAGTTAAGAGTGCGATCGAAACATGTTCACTTCTGATCGAATTGTGGGTTTCAAACCTGCTATGAACTTCTTCTTTGATCCTTGCTATGAACTTTCTGGATTATTTGTATTTGTAACCAGGTCTACCAAAATCTATCCACATAAGCGGACATATTCTCCTTCTTAAGCTATCGGAAGATGGAGTCTATAGCCCTAGCTTTGTATTGTGAGCGTAAAAATCCTTCTTGATGAGCGTCTGAGGATTCATGATAAATTTGCTCTTAAATGGTTGGGGGTAGAGGATTCATGATAAAAAAGAGAGATGTAGATAGATTAAAGGTGCAAATTTTAAATGAAGAAATAAAATCGATGAAATACTTAGCTTTTATCCGCAACTTGTAAGAAGTCGAAAGCTCATTCAACTCGTGTTGTGAGAAGAAAAATCCCCCTCCTATGTGATTCATAGACACAAATTGGCTCCATGGAGAAGCCCCCCTGTCTACCTCTGTGAGAGATAGAGCCCTTGCTTGACCACCACTGCCTTTAGAAGGAATTGCTAGAGAGAGGATAGTGCCCTTGCTTGACCACCGCCACCTCCACAGAGAGAGAGAGAGAGAGAGAGAGAGAGAGAGAGAGAGAGAGAGAGAGAGAGAGGCCACGTGTTGCTCTAATTTTCTCAGCATGTGTTGCTTTAACTAGACATACCCACCCCACTACCACATATCAAAAACGCACACCTCATTAAAGAGAGATTACAAAAAAGAATCATTAAAATCTAATCATAAAAAAAAAGAAAATCTAATTATCCCAAAAATCTAATCATTAAAAAAGTATTTGAGATACCTAAAACTTTAATAAAATTTTAAATCGCGCAAGAACTTAACGACGTTTATTCCGGTTGACGTGACACGTCCCCTTTATAGACGAG
The DNA here is from genome assembly GCF_041138505.1 of Cibotium barometz. Lineage (NCBI taxonomy): Eukaryota > Viridiplantae > Streptophyta > Polypodiopsida > Cyatheales > Cibotiaceae > Cibotium > Cibotium barometz. The sequence continues at coordinate 49,746,771 of NC_141084.1, forward strand.
TTTGCCCTGACCTATATCATATTTTTACGAACGTCCACGAGGGCGCGCGGAAGAGAGAGAGAGATGGAAGGCGTGGCGATGGCGACGGAGAAGAGTGCGGAGGAGCTGCAGCGCGAGATCGACGAGCTCTACCGTCGGCAGCGAGAGGTTAGGCACCGCCTGCCTCACTGTTTTTTAAAATAAAAATTTGGGCTTTGGATTTCGTGGAATTTGCAGCCATTTACCATTTGTTTTCCCCGCCATCGCTCAGAGAAACGCTTGTTGTCATGCTTTTCAAGCCATCGTTTGAGGGCATGCTTAGACATTACCACCAAGCTAGAGTTTTTCTTGACCTAATCACCAAGCAGGTTGTGCGTTTGACATTAAGTGAGGGTGTGCTTGTTTGGTATTGACCTTACTCTTCGGTCGGACAGAAGATTCTTTAATCTTGTTTTAGGGCCTTTATTTCTGTACATTGTGGCATGCTGCCAGAGAGTTGGCTTGTCAAAAGCAGGGTAATGTCTCCCTTTTACTGTTTCTGTCCCCTAACTCTTTCCGTTTGTAACCGTGTTTGAAAGATTACTGAAAGGTTGAGGGATCCAAGGGGACTAAGGAAGGGCACTGCTTTCGGAGCCAATGCGCGGAATGCCTCCGCAGGCGGAGTAAGGCATATAGGTCTGCAGCGAGGTGTTGTACGCAAGGTAAGATTGCATGCATTTTCTAATCCGACACTTTTGAGCATGCATATAACACGTTGACATCATAAGAAAGACAAGTATTTAGATGCAATGAAATTAGATTTATCATAATATGTTGGCGAGATGTGATTTAATTAGATTGATTTCTTAATATATAATTAGTTCCCTAAGAAAAGGATGAGTGTTCATGCACAAATAAACTCATAACGGACCTACAATTAATGCTATTAGCTCTAATGTACATGTACACACGTATAGAAACACACATACTACATACTTTATACAGAATTATCAATTCTTCTTAGGTGCATATCAAGGCAAACCAAATAATCTTTCATGTTCAGAGCGTGATTTGGTATTCTAGAGATTTTATCTTTTCCGTACTGTCTTCATTATTCCTTGTCATCAGCAAACATCTATTCACTTAGAGTTTTTACACCTTGTTATGTTACTGGTCATAATTTCAGCCAGATGACCTTCTGCCAGAAGATCAGCCACAGGCAAAGAAGAGGATTTCCTCCACTGTAGTTAAGGTATATACCATGCACCTTGGGCTGACATGGCATGTCTGATGAGCATTTTGAAACCTGTGAAGGAGCTGATTGATCTTTAAGTTGTGCCAGGTAAATGATGAGCAGTCTGTGAAAGCTGATATTGAGAAACCAAATGAACAATCAGGAAAGATTGTAGCAGAGAAAAGACAGGGTGAATCTCCATCCCAAGCAGCGGGTGAAATTGAGTTTGAGGAGGGTGAAATCAATGGCAGCAGGCCAAGCTCCGGCTCCCTTTTTTAGCCAGGAGAGACTACAGAAGAGGCAGCAAGGTGCGTGGCACTTGATTGGTCAAGATTTTGTGACACAGTTTTATTTGTATGTGAACTTATGGGAATTGTGTTTGTTTGTGAGTTTGAGTGGCTTAGATACATGTAATGACCAATTTCTTAATCTTATTCATTTGGCTGTGATTGACATGGTTAGTATTGGGAAAATATTTATGAAATGTTGGTGAGGCATCATGAGCTCAGTATGCTGCTCCACATAAGCTGCATCTTCCATCAACTCACGTTGCCTTGACATAGAGTGGTCATCAGCACATTCTGCTAGGAGTAAACCTGGACTTATCATTGGTGTGCAATAGGTCTGCAATAAAGTTAGTTGTGTGTGATGTACACGAAGCATCAGCGTGTGTATAAGACACTTGCAGAGTATATGCTGCAACAGAGATGTAGTCCGCATATTTTGTTTGGGAATATGGGTGGAAGTCCATTGGCTGTGCAAACTGCTAGGTGTGTCTTTTTACATGTTTGTGCATTACAAATGAGAGATGCGAAGATCAAGCCTATGCTTTATTAAATTGGTGACATCACTCTTTTGTGGGAGTACCTTGGATTTGGGTTGGGGGTGTGTGCCCCCATCTGTATGCTGACTATATGTAAAATTGTTATCTTCATAAATTTACTATTGTTAGCAAATATAGGCATACATTGTTTACTGTAGACACATAGAGGTGGCATGCATATGCTTGTCTTGATTTGTCAATGAAATGTTTGATGATAACCAGGGTACTTTGGCATGGTCCAGGAATCTGATCTGAACCTGGTTGAGCCTGCACCAAGAGTATTAACCAAAGAGGAAAATCCAAGCCTGGCTAAGCGAAATCGAAGGATGTTTGGTGCACTATTGGGAACTCTCCAGGTCGGTTTTAATTTGTTAAGTGTGCTAATGCTATAGTTGTGAAGGTGCAACTGCTTTTGCATCGTTTCTAATCTTGTAAAGTATGCTCTTGTATTAGTGCTCGATTAGAAGTTTTCATATTTAGTTGAACACCTTAATTGGTGGTGTAAAATGCTCGTGTCTATGTGCTAGGGTTTGAGAGTAAGCTGCAACAGAATCAACACATAGAGCACACACGAGTCCTAAAACTACTGTTATGTATTATGTACAAGAAGCAACTAATACAACTGAAATTCAAATGATGGCTGAGAATGAAGACGTCAAATCACAGCCCCCACACCCAGCTGAATTGCAAAGAAATGCTTTGTAGGTTTTAATCATTGAGAAACTACAGATGATTTTGTTGATTTCCCTATGTACATATATATATATATATGTGTGTGTGTGTGTGTGTGTGCATCAATATGCTGGTCGGCCACTTCTTATGATGTTGGCTTGTAAACAGGATTGCCCATGGCTTGGTTTCTCTGGCTGATTTGCAACATGGCACATGCACGTGTCCCAAGGCTTGTGACTCAGACTGGCCAACCTATACCTTAGGTGAGGCATGTCACATTCTCCCCCACGTGCATTGCAGTGGCCCTCATTTGCATGATGTACGAATAAAGTGCTCTTTCATAGAAGGAAAAGATCCAAGCAAAGCTCATCCATGGTTTGCAAGATCCCGAATGCTGCCATGCCACTTTGTGTTTAGCGCGAAGGCTTACTTTTTGTCCCCGCCATGTTAGCAGAAAGATCTCGAAGAAACCTGTGGATGACAAACTCTTGTTTATCCAACTGTCCATGAAGAAACGGTGCAGGCTGCTGAGTATCACCTGGTAGCCCATGGGAAGAACACTCCAGAGAAAGGCTTGATAAAACTTTGCTATCGCCACTCCAACCACTAATGCGTCAACTTAGATCGATAACAATATTTGCGTGCACCATTTTCAACGCACCTTGAAGGAAGAAAGCAAAACTAAGAACAAAACTCCCTAGAAGAGCTGCACCAAAAATACAAGAAAGAACCCAAATAGTAGTAGAATCAACACACAAAGCACACACGAGTCCTAAAATTAATGTTATGTATTATGTATAACACAACTGAAATTCAAGTACAAATGATAGTTGAGAATGAAGATGCCAAATCACAGCCCACACACTATTGCCAATCTCTTGGACCTGCCTGTAATGCAAGGAAACGCTGGAGTCTAATCATTGAGAAATTGCATATGATTCTGGCAATTTCCCTACATTCGTATATATATGCATCAATATGCTGGTGAGCCACTTCTTATGTTGTCGATGTGTAAAGCGGAGTGGCTTTGACTGCCGCATGGCACTTACTTGTTCGAGGCATGCTCGACTCTTGTCCAAAATCGGCCGACCTATACCATGGGTGAGGTGTGTCACAAGTGGCTTCTAGTTTGAGAATCTTGACAGATAGAGATGCACAAATTCATAGTGTGCTCGTTTCTTACAGAAGGTTGTCTTGGGGATGTCCCCCTCAACAATTCTCACCTGGTGGTACCCACTCTTCAAATTTGTGTTTCGAGAACACCTTAGCTCCATTCAGTCTCTCGAGAATATAATCTATTCGAGGCATCGGGAATCTACTCTTGATAGTCAGCTTATTGAGTGCACAATAATTGACACACAAACGAAAAGACTCATCTTTCTTCTTGATAAACAGGATCGGTGCTACAAATGGCGACATGCTGGGGCGGATGAAGTCAGATTGCAACAATTCTTGGAGTTGGTGGTCCAACCCCAATTCCATTGCCTTGGAAAGGCGATATGGAAACTTGCTCGGGGGTTCCGAGCCTGGGAGGAGATCGATCTTGTGGTCCTCCGGTCTGGACGGGGGGAGCTGGGGAGGGCGATTGTCTCGAAGAAAAATCTTCTAGAACTTTTCATGGAGAGCCAAATACTTCTCGGAAGCATTGGCCACCGTCTCGGCAGTTTGGATGTATATCATCGCATGATGTGTGCCTTTCTTGATTGCTCGTTTAGCCTTCAAGTGGCTTATGAGCGAAAAGCTCGGAATTCTTGGCTCACACTTAATGGTCATTAGGGCGTTTTACACATTCCGACTAATTTGGAAAGTGTGCTTGTCCCACTTAACATCCGGAAGGAACTTGTGAAACCATTGAATGTCCAATATTATGTCTGCTCCTACAAGAGGGACACCCATAAAATCACGCACAAATTCTATGCCCTGAACAACTAATGTAGCACCTAGAGCTTCATACTTCGTTGTCATGCATGTGCTAAAACCCTTAACTTGCTTGTCTACCGAAGTCGAGACGAAACGGGCACGTCGAGCAGGCTGTTCCATGACCACGTCCTCCGTGCTGCCGCTGTCAAACAAGACGACGACTCTCTGGCCACCTATGTTCTTGAGCAATTCGTTGCGCTCATACTCCTGGTCATGGGCGTCTTTCTGCTCATCTTCGAGCTCTCGGTTAATGATTGCTCCAATTGAAGCATTGGTGTTAAAACCCTAAGATCTCTCTAGATAATTGTTATGCATAAAACATGCATAAATCAGGCATAAACTCAACCACCCAACCACCCCCGAGCCCAAGGGATACACACATGAATAATGAATGAAATACATCATACCTCTACCTTGATGTCCCATACCATCAAGAGGTATAACACAATCCAATAGCATGTAGCTATAGTGTGAAATGGTAGGTGAGTAGATATGGACCTCTACACAAGAGACCATAGCATAAGCCTCCAAGCCCCCCAAGCTCCCTTGAGTGTGCCCCATGCCCCTATTATATAGGAGGGCCCTCAAGTGACTCTTGACTTTCCATTCCTCATGTGTGACCCTTGGATGCCTGACCCTAACCTTAAACCTTAAGGTTAGTCCTAACCCATGCTCCACTAGAGCTTGTTCCCATGCTCCCATGCTCACAAGCCTAATGTGGGTTAGCCTCCTAGTATATGCACACATAATGTGTATATAACATAGCACACATAATGTACATATAACATACTTCCCCTCTCTCAAAACATTGCACTCTTGCAATGAAAAGAAGGAGAACTGCGCTGAACAATCTCAACCGACTCCCAAGTCGAATTCACAATTTCCCTATCTTTCCACCTAATTTTAACCTCAGAGATTAGTCAACTACAAAGTTTCCTTTCCCTGAATTCAAGTACCTTATCAGGTTCATGTGGAACATAGGATAATTCATCGACTTCAACGAGTTCTTGAGGAGTAACTGTGTCATCCTCACCTCCCAGTTTCCCTTTCAATCTATCGATATGAAAGACTGGATGAACCCTAACAATTGGAGGTAGTCTTAGTTCATATGCAACCGTGCCAATCCGATATATATCTCGAAATGGACCACAATATCTAGGAGATAAATTCGAGCATTTTTCCATTGACAAAGTCTGAAAATCTTTAGGAACATTAAAATAAACCAACGCTCCTGGTTCAAAAGACCGAGATGAGCGTCCCCTATCAGCATAAAACCGTGCCCTATCATGAGCACTCCTGATAGAATCCCGAGCTTCGGTCAGAATTTCCTACATATCACGCAAGAAATCCCTCGATGCATCAAGCTCGATGTCCTTAAGACTGACATCAATAGGTGCCCTGGGTTAATACCCATACATAAGTATGCACGGACTAAAAAATAATAGCCGTAAATTTAGAACTGTTATAGGCAAATTCCATCATTGGAAGATATTTCCTAATATGATGATTTTCTAGAGACATATGCACAAAGCATATACACTATAATCTGATTCATACACTCTGTTTGCCCATCAGACTGCTGCGGATGATCAGAACAATTCACATTCAAAGTAACTTTTTCGTTGTAAACCTTTCGGAATAAAGTAGGAAAGCATGGCATTATAACAGCAGAAACCAGGGATTCATCGGCGCCCCGACATACCTACATCTGCATATGGAATAATCGACGTCTCGAGTTACCCATATCAACATAGAGTCATCAACGTCTCGATGAGACACATATGTCCATCCGTAAACCTATCAGGTTGATTGTGTAAATCACCTAAATTACGGAACTAGAGAAAGAAATGCCAACAAAGGAAGAATCCAAATTTCCTTATCCGAACACAACAAGATAAACTTGTTTGAACTCTAAAGAAAGAGATTTCAACAAGTGAAAATGCCGATGAGATTACCCTCATCAAAACATGCAGGCTATAGATAAAAGAAATTTATCTAGAGAATGCCCACACTATAACTTCTAGTGAATTTAGAAAATAAGATTGTCTATGAATGTTGAGGTCAACATGCTAAGTGATGTAAGCAAAGCAACAATCTTGAGCCCAAATTATCCCATAAGATAATATATGTGAGGGATCCCTAGCGTCCCATACCACCATGATACCACCCATACATACCTTAACAATTTGAAACTCCCTAGTATGCCGTCTAGGAAAATATGAATAAAATCCTGTATAAAAGGAATAAGATGGCCTTATCCAGACTTTCACATACTAAACCTGTCTCCATATACTTGAGACTACATCAAGGAATAAATCCTTCTGAGTACATCATTAGAAAAGAAATTGAATTATTGGCGCCTTTCTAATGATAACTACCCAAAACATAATAAAGTTAGGATAGAAAAATAACTCACCTAGATATATAAGCAACTAGGTATCCGAGTTGGAATATATACAAGAGTATAAGAAATATACTCCAAAATTATGTGCAAAGAACGAAGGTAAATGCTACCTTCAAAGCACATGTAAATATTCAAAAGATCAAAAGATCCTTATAAAACCATGGATAAAAGCATAAAAGCTCCTTAAATCCATAAAAACCATAGTTGATCATAAAAGTCAATGCATACCATCTAATGGACATAAATCATGCCAAAAGAAGCATTTAAATTGGTGGCCAACTCATCAATCCGGAGTATATGAACATTGTGTTGTTCAAATAAAACTCCAAAGTAAGAAAGTGAAACACATGTGTGTAGCACTCAATAAAAAACCCCTAGACACAAGTGATCTAGGCAGAACCTGATGAGTCCATATAAAACTTGGAAAATATCCAATAAAAATCCACCAAAACAAACCGATCAACTAACCCATGATAGAGGCTTAAAAATTAAGCACAAACCACACTTAAATAAGTGCAAAATAAATTATCATGGAAAAGTGTCAAAGGTGAAACACACTTTGAACGAAAATTATAGCCATCAAGAGAAATTAAGGAACATGTCCAAAAAGAATGGCTAAAAAATGGTAAAAAATCATGAATACATCGTTTAGAATTAATCCAAACATAAATATCCATTAATACGAGATATAATCGTATTAATAATATGCGAATAACACGCATCTATCTAATGTCAGTACGAGAAAACATACTTCAACATTAAATAACCCTCAAAAATATTAAATTCTCGAGAAAAAGAATTTATCATGATTTTTTTCTAATTTTCCGTAATTTATAGGGCCTCAAAATATAATAATTTTGAATTCCACCAAACCTATCTCATGGCATTCCAAACCTATATTTTTCCAGAAAATTTTTAGCAATTGAATTTGCTGAAATACCATTGATATTTAAAAAATACCAATTTTTAGGATTTCTAAATATAATATCTAGAATATTCCTAATTTTCCCTGAGAATCCCATCGTTCACGAAATTTCCAATTCCGCCCGACAATTCTCAAATCCAATGAAAATTTTTAATTTTAATGGATTTTTCTAATTTTCTAGTTCAAAAAATATATTTTTAAAGGAATCTGAATGGTCATGGGCGCCCGAATGGACACACCACATGCCAAACACCAACCCCACATTTACCCGAAATTTAAAATAACCTTTGTCTAATTTTCCACTAATTTTCAGGAATTTTTTGAAATTTTTAATCAACCCCGAACGCATTTAGAATACGAACGGTCAAAAAATTTCGGAATTCCAACGGTTTTCCCGGAATACGGAAAGCCAAAAGTTTTGGGAAAATGAAAAGACAAAAAAAAAAATCGGAATGTGAAAGGTCAAAGGTTTCCGGAATACGGAAGGTCAAAAGTTTTTCCGGAATTCGGAAAGCCAAAAGGTTTCGGGAAAACGGAAAGCCAAAGGTTTTCCGGAAGATGAAAAGCCAAAATTTTTTCAATAAGAAAATTCCAGGAATTTTTCAGAGATTTTTTTACCTCAAATTCCAAATTTTCTGAATTTTTCAGGCTTTTTTTTCAAGCTTTTTTCCTTGAAAAATATCAAAAAACTCTTTTTTTAAAATAAAAAACTCATTTTTAAAAAAAAATGAAAAAAATAAGCTTTTTAGCTTATAACTTGGTTTTGATTTTTTAGGGGGGGGGGGCGTTTTTTTCCGCCCGGCTGCAGCGCAGCCCCCCCCCCCCTCCCGTCGCGTCGCCTGCGCAAGAGCTTGTGAGAGAGAGAGGGACTCTCTCTTCTCCCCTCTCTCCTCTCTTTCCTCTCCAAATCCATCTTACTCCTCCAATCTCTCCTCTGTTAACCACAGGGAGATTAACTTAATCTTAATTAAGATTTTTAATTAAACTCCTAATCATAATTAACATTAATTATGATTAATGTTTAATTTAAAAATTTCCTTTTTAAGAGAAATTTCATGAAAAAATGAAAGAAATATCAGATTTCAGAGGCGGAGAGGACCCCACGCACACGGGAGAGCAATTTATGCATCAACACGCTGTCCCCTACTGAATTTCAGTAGAAATTGACAGAAATTTGATCGCATTCCCGCGGAAAAAACCCGCAAAAAATGTATAAAAATACATTTTAAATCATAAAAATGCTCAAAAAACTCCTAAAAAATCAGGAAAAAATTTCTAAAATTTCTAGAAATTCAGGGAATCCATCCTACAAAAATATCCACCATAAACTTTATGGTATTTTTGTAAAAAATTTCATTAATGCTCGATTTTAACCATAAAAAATAGGGAAAAATAGCATTAACTCACGGTATTCCCCCGCAACGTCGATTCGTCCATTGAATTGAAGTACCACACGTTCCAATCACCATAACGATGATCCATGTGCATTTCATCAACACAAATCAACAAAAGATAACATTTTATTAGTAAATATTAAAATTTACTAAAAAAAATCAACAATTAAATAGAGATTGCTCTGATACCACTGTTAAAACCCTAAGATCTCTCTAGATAATTGTTATGCATAAAACATGCATAAATCAGGCATAAACTCAACCACCCAACCACCCCCGAGCCCAAGGGATACACACATGAATAATGAATGAAATACATCATACCTCTACCTTGATGTCCCATACCATCAAGAGGTATAACACAATCCAATAGCATGTAGCTATAGTGTGAAATGGTAGGTGAGTAGATATGGACCTCTACACAAGAGACCATAGCATAAGCCTCCAAGCCCCCCAAGCTCCCTTGAGTGTGCCCCATGCCCCTATTATATAGGAGGGCCCTCAAGTGACTCTTGACTTTCCATTCCTCATGTGTGACCCTTGGATGCCTGACCCTAACCTTAAACCTTAAGGTTAGTCCTAACCCATGCTCCACTAGAGCTTGTTCCCATGCTCCCATGCTCACAAGCCTAATGTGGGTTAGCCTCCTAGTATATGCACACATAATGTGTATATAACATAGCACACATAATGTACATATAACAATTGGGATTTGAAGAACTAGGAGCAACCACTGGGGTCTGTGTGGGAGCTGGGCTCACTACGGAAGCGTGGAGGTTGAGGCGGCGGTCTTTGGAGCGGTAGTCTTCTTAGGACACTCGTGAGAAGTGTCCTTTTGTATGACAAAAGAAACACCTACCCTCCTTCTTGTAGTGAGCAATCTCCTCAGCACTCAACTTGCCACCAGTCTTGCTTGCCTCCGCTTTCTGGTCTGGAGTAAGCTTGGACGCATTGGTCGAGTTCTTGGAGCAAGAGGCTCCCGTGCTTTGTCAGACCTCTTCTGGTTCTAGCCTTTCCCTCCCGAGGTGGTAACCCTGGGAGTAGCCGGTTGGGAAGTCTTGGGCTTGCCACCATTGTGCTTCATTTCAGTACTCTGCGCAAGCGAGAGTGCGTCTTTGAAGGTGGTTGGCCTAAACATACGCATCTCCCACTGGATTTGCGTGTCAAGGCCATACAGAAATTGCCCTTTCTTGTTTGTATCAGATAAGCCTAATTGCAAACATAAGTTCGAAATTCTGTTGGCAAACTGAAGGACTGGTTGCGCGTTCTGACGCGCTTCCTTGAACTCGTCTTCGAGTCGCTCAAGGTAATGGGGTGGTAGAAACCGTTGCTTAAGGTTACGGACAAACTCGTCCCAAACATAAGCTGCCATAGCTAATCTGGTGTGGGCATGAGCCCACTGGGTCCACCAAGGAATGGCCTCACCCTCCAAGTACCAACTGGCTAAGATCACTCTGTCAATATCATTCTCTCTAACTGCGGCAAAGTAAGCTTCAAATTGATGCAACCATGAATAAAGAGTTGTGGGGTCAAGTTTACCATTATACTTACTGAAGTTCATTTTCACGGGAAAAATGATTCGAGGAAGCCGTTGGTGTCAATTTTGCGTCCAAAGCCGCAAGGTAACGCTCATGTTCCACTCGTTGCATGGCTTCGGGATCTTCGCGTTGTCGGATCTCCAATGCACGCATCTGCAACTCGAGCATCGAACTCGGCTGCGGTCGTGACCCTTTGAGAGGGTCCCTGTGTAGAGGATTTGGAATCTGGGATACGCGAGAGGGAGGAGGAGATGGAAAACGCGGCGCTGGAGAACGAGTGCGCTCTTCCAGAGCCAGTATGTGCGCTTCTCTTCCAACTTGGTACTCTGGTCTGCGATTGCTCGCATCATCTGTTGGAACATCTCTTTAACACTCATGCCTGATGCCCTAGCTGGGTTGCCTGGTGCACTTTGGTCCCAAGATTCTTGGTCTCTCTCGTCGTTGAAGCTTGCCATAGCAGGAAAATGCACCTCCTTTCCGGAGCGCAATCTGACCATCCACTATGTGTGTGGGAGGCTTCCGGAGGCTGAAAACCAACCGTCCTTTGAGGGACAAGAGTCACTCCGAAAGGAGTGGTCCACCGGAGTCTGAAAACCAACCACACGTGTGAAAATTTTTTTGGTTTCTTGCTGAATCTTTACACTTGAAGTAGGCTTTGATACCAATGTAACATGCGTTGCGGAAGCGTGTTCATGATTAACACTAAGCAAAGAAGATAACGCTAATCCTATGTTTAGCAAAGACACAAAAGAGAAGGAGAGATAGAGCTAATCTATTGTATATTGCCAAAACATGCTATATATACAATGATCTTGTTGATTCACAGCTTCATGATGCATACCAAAGATCCTTGCAACCCTCTACTTGCAATCGGACAAGAGAAGCTCCTGCTGCTCCACCACTGTGTCCTTGCTGCCTTGCAGACTTTGACAAATGGATCCTCTTGATCTTTGAATGATCATTCTAATGAATGTCTAATGATCCTATTTATAGGAAAAAGGTATGAATTCGTAATCAAGTCGGTTTTGCCTATTTTACCCACAAAACATTGTCCAAAAAGTCATATTTTGTGTCCAAACTATGCCCAAAAGGTGTCCCAACCATTGGGCTATGTCTTGGGCACTTCCTGGAGCATGTAGGGTTGCAAAATTCACTCTAAATATGCCCCTTAATCTGCCCATATATTTGCTAATGAGAATATCCATGTCTATGAGCATCGGGATTAACGGATACACATGACATCGGGCATTCCGTGCACGTAGATTTTGTGACCGTTTGATTGTTGTTCATGTGCCCTGCATGGGTGTTGATAAAGCTGTTGAGAATATTGGGGATCCTTGTCTTGTGCAGTCGTCTTGTCAATTCAAAACTGTACTTTTTGTTTGTGCTTTCATGTGATTGAATTGGGTGTTTCCATGATGCATTTGGGGCATATGCCTTAGTCTACTATGCCCATTGCTATTTGACATTAGAGTTTTTGTATTACCTAGTTTAATGTGTCTTTTTTCTTTCTCTTGCAGAGATTTGTGACGGAGGATGTGCAACTCTCATCCTCAGATGCTTTCACTCGAAGATCTGACTCACTAAAGAGGGTAAGTGATCATGTAGGATGCATGGGAACACATTTAATCCAGCTGTGTGGCCTCAAAAGTCATCGATCATACAAGTTGTTGTGATGGTTTTTGTTTGCGCAAAGTCATTGTTGTTACTTTTTAGGAGTGTTTTAATATTGCTTTTTGGAGCATGCATTATTGGTAAACCTTTGGCATGCAATTGGGCAATGCTTTTTGCACCTTCTGATTGTTATCAATGCAAACACTGATTTTCTACTTAAATGAGCTTTACTCAAATGACTTAAGATGGCCTTCTGTATTTTATATTACTGTGGGCTCGTGTACCTTGCTTATGAAGCTCCCATTTAGCATACCCAGTCTATGGATGTCCCAAGTGTTAGCACATTTAGGGCTAAGATGCGACCATAAAATTTGTGTGGATAGATCTCTCTTCCTATAGGCCTGGAATTGGCTTACATGCTGGTATCTTGATCTACATCCATGGAACAATGTAAGGGGAGGTAATTGTATGCATGAGGTTTTGAGATGTTTGGACAAGGAGTTAGAGGAGTAGGGCCTTGTCTGGAAACAACACTTGAGGTGGAACATACCATTGAAAAGAAGTTGTTGGAGTCATGTTGTGAATTTGTGATTTTTACAGCCTAGCAACTCAAAAGGCTTTTTTTATATAAGTAGAGCAAATGGAATGTTGCTTGAGCAGTGACATGTTTTTAATATTAAAAAAGCACCCAAAACCCGTTTTTATTCCCAGACTAGACTTTGCAAGGCAAAGCCGTGCAGCTTTTAAGCTGTGCTGTTTTGGGTTGCTTGTTGCCCCTACTATTCAAATCCTCATTTTTTTGTGCACTTAGTGATGTATATGAATTCAGAGGGTAGCCTTGCAAGGTCCCAAGTCCATTTGGTTTTTGGTCTAGGGGGCTGCGTGTACTACTAGGCCACCCCTCTCGAGCTCACTTTTGATTTGTGCAACACTAGGGGATGTGGTTGCAAACAACTATTTGGGAGGAGCAGACCACCTTTGCAGTGCCTTGCTTGTAACATGGGTGCTTTGTGGAAACGATTTAGGATTAGTTTATCGTGATGAATCTGAAGAACTGATATATTCATATGCATGACTTATTTACAATGGATTAGAGATACTCAATGGTAGCACAACTCTTAAGCTCTCAATGACTTAATGATGAATGAATGCTATGATCCTGTGTCATGTGCACACACATGGACATGACAAATCTAAGGCTAATTGCTGATGGGCAGCAGATAAACAATAGATTAGGGCACTAGCCAGGCTCAGATATATGCAAAAGTGGCCCAACATGATCAGGACAGCAGTCAACCATGTGGATAGGAGCTTGTAGATGAAGTCAAAATAATATATATATTGGGTTTTATCATCTGTTGCTGGCCGACAGCAAGTCGTCCTGACCATGGGCAAGAAAGGAGTCTATATAAAGTCTAGGCCAGCATTCAGTCAAGGCATCTCACTCGTCATGGATAGGACCCATGACTCATGAGGTCTAGATTAGGTCTATGGTCACCTTTTTGGTAGACCAAAGGCCACATATCTTCAGTTTTGTGTACTATATAACACACTGAAAATACATGTGTGTGTGTGTGTGTGCTCATGTACCTAGATCAGATTTTGTAGTTCTAGATTTTTGTTATCTTTCTTTATTACTATTTTATACCTAGGATGATGTACCTCATGGATATGATGTAACCTTTTGGTCTCATAGGTCATTTTGGCCTTTTGAAGACGTTAATACAACTTTCTTTCTTTCTTTCTCTCACTCACTTCTCTTTGTCTTTGTTAGTGATTTGCATCAAGATTTTCCTATCTCAGTGTTTAGGGCTGAAAGAAGACACATAGCTTCCGCGCACGAAACACCCTCAGCCATAGGTATAAGGATATTGGCTCTTGGGCTTGTTGGCTGGCCAACCCTAATCTAGGGTTTTCACACCATAATAGTAATAATGTTGTCCAAACTTGGTTGCTCATCACTTGCACAAGAGTACAATCAATTGGCACAAATACCCTTACATACACATGAACCTGGCCACGCGCGATCTTTGAGCTGGCCAATGGGTATAACCATGTTATAGTTGTTAAGAGGCGTGTCTCTAACCGTTAGAGGCGCCACGTGCGATCTTTGAGCTGGCCAATGGGTATAACCATGTCATAGTTGTTAAGAGGCGTGCCTCTAACCGCTTGAGGCGCTCGAGACGCATGAGTCTTTCGAGGCGTTCGAGGCGTCTGGGCATATAGTTGATTTTTCTTAAAACCGTTTCTGGATTCTACCCGTTTCTGACCATTTGGGATTTGCCCGTTTTCGTCTGTTTGAGTCGGGGGCTATAATGGCCCCTCTAAGCTCTCAAGACTCACACACATGCTCTCTGGAGTCTCTCCCTCTCTCATACACACTCTCTTCCTTAAGGCTTAAACCTTGCTCAAGGCAGCCCCTCTCACACACACTCTCACTCTCTCTCACACACACTCTTCCTCCCTCTCTCATACACGGTCACACCCTCTCTCTGAAACCGATCCTGTCAAGTGGGAATAGACTCCGTTGGACACCCACACGCGTAATAGCACAACTTAAATATCACAATTTGAATGGACAACTTAATAACAACTGAAAATTAAAATGAAATGAAATGTTGATCAATGGACACCAGCACTGGGGCCGAAACGGGCCGACCCCCCCCTCAATATATGATATATTATTGGGAGTATTTAACAAATACAATGCTCCATGGGTTCAATGAACCAGATGATGTCCATGTACGACTGAGATGAATACAGTACCAAACAAGAGACTCGAAGTAGACGTTCGAAGGAGTGCGACCACTTGAGTGGTCAAGTCTCTACGGTCCTGTGCCTTCATTGGAATCCGCGGAGAGCGCCCCAATGGTGTTCCAGGACCACGCACAGACAGGCGCTCCCGTACTAACGCCTGGCTCTCCCGATCTCGGCACCCATGGACCGTGGTTCTCCAAAAGCTTGGACTACCCGGCACCGAACAGGTGTTAGCGGTAGAGAGAATCCTTTATCAGATTTATAACAAAATCCTTTACTCAAATCTGAATCCACTTACTTGTAGCTCGCTAATGGAAGACAAATACCCAAGGCGTCTGTGTGCAGCTACTAGAGATGGACACCAGGGCGCAGCAGCCGGTCGAGGAGCAGCAGCAACAGTTGCATGTGTAGAAGGTGTAGCCACCCGAAGAGGGGAGGCGCAGAGCCGCCTGTAGCCGTCTATGGAAGGGAGGCGCAACCACCTGCAAAGGAGGAGGAGGAGGCGCAGCCTGCTGGAGAGCAAGCGCAGTCGCCTGCAAAAGGCATAGCCGCCTGCTGAAGAGGAAGCACAGCTTGCTGGAGAGCATGCGCAACTGCCTGCAAGGGAGGAGGAGGGGGCGTAGGCGCCAGCTGAAGAGGAGGCAGCCTGCTGGTAGATCACAGCCGCTTGAGGGTGCAGAAGCCGCTTGGCTGCAGCCGCCTGTGGGGTGGCGCAGCCGCCTGCAGGGCAGAGGGAGCAGCCGCTATGGGGAGGAGACAGCCGCCTGCTGGAGAGGAAACAGCCGCCTGTTGTAGAGAAGGTACGGCCGCTTGCAAGGGAGGAGGAGCAGCCGCTGATGGAAAGGGGTACAGCCGCCTGCTGGAGGGGAGGAGGTGCAGCTTGCTGTGGAAAGGCGCAGCCACCTGTGTAGAGAGAGCAGCCCACCAGCGTGCAACAACCTGAGGAAGGTGGAGAGATGCCCTGTGTGCAGCTGTATGAGAGCTCCTTTGTAGGTGTTGGAGAGGAAGTACATGATCACAGCTGGCCGGTTCCCCAAGCTTGCATGGGGGCGGCCTGTTTCAAGGTGGGGTGTGGGTAGGTGGCCATGCACCCATCCCCACACATAAAGGGTTAAGAGTGGGGTTTCCCTCCCCACCTCGGCCCACACGTGGGTGCCAAGTAATGGGTGCCCACTTTTAAATGAATGTGAACTTACAACCTTATAAAATTAAAGGTAAGAAAGAAAGCTATTAAACAAACAAGTGCAATACACTTGCCACCTGATCACACGCAACAAAACTCGTCAGAAGACAGAGCAAACTTCACGACTCACTGGCAGGCGTCCCCGCTCAGTAAGTGGCACGTCAAACAGGCAAACACAAAAATACAAGTCATGCGAAAACAGTTCCAAACATGCAAAACATGAATGCATGTGCAAATAGTATCATGGACATATCTCTCGTTCATGGAACAAGTACAATACATCTGTTGGGCACAAAAATGGCACGACAGAAAACATAAATCCCGGTCTTCCTATGGAGTGACAGTCCCATAGGTAAGACACAGATCCAAGCACGAGCCTCCCTATGGAGTGACAGTCCCATAGGCGAGACACGGCACAAATACTGGCTCTTGTTAAATTTTTTTTTATGCGTGTCAAGTGAGGTCGGCTAAGTCCATTTGTGGACACTGGATATATAAGCACCCTAGCTCCATTGTAAAATTCATCTAATTCATTGCTGTTGTGTTGGTTCGAATACTCTCTCTACCTCTCTCTAGCGTTTGTGCACCCTCTCTCTCCCTTTCTCTGCCAGCGTTTTCTCTCATCCTCTCTCCCTTAGCGTTTTCTCACTAACGCAATACTGCTACCGCATTGTCAACTTTGACATGGTATCAGAGCCAAGGCACGTCAACGCCTAGGGGACCGGAGTGCGAGGAGAAGGCAGACCTCGGTTGCATTTTTCAGCCGGCAGGAGAGCAATTGATTTGCTGCGTTTTCATCGCGAGAAGCACCCTTGGACCAGCGTTTTTGCTATAAGAGGGGGGCTGATCGGATGTAGCAGCGTTTTCATCGCGGAGAACCCCTTCAAGTCCGCATTTTTCAGCCTGTAAATCGACGGAGGAGTGCTGCTGATTTTCAGCGTGAAGTTGGATGAGATTTGGGCTGCGTTTTTTTTGGAGAGGTGGATCGGATTGACGAAGGAGATGGGTCTCCCGTGTTCGAGCAAGGACGACAAAGTGAATGGCGACAATTATGCGCATTGGAACTTGATCATGAGGCTATGGTTTAGCAGAAAAGGCTTATGGGACATTGTTGATGGCTCGGAGGAACGTCCCCAAAGGGATAGCAATCGGTTCACACGTCTTCAGGAGGAGGAGTTTCTCAAATCTCTTGTGGATTGGGATGCTCACAATGCGAAGGCAATGTGGGCGATTGCAGAATCTCTCACCAAGGAAATTTCCCCTGCCATACAGACTTTGAAGACTGCCAAGGAAATGTGGTCAAAGCTTGCAGGAATGTTTGATCGAGACTCAACCATGCGAGCAGTAACCCTTCTCGGCCAGTTGTTTTCCATCAAGTTTGAAGCCGGGACCTCTATGCAGTCATTTCTAATGAAGGCAAAGGTTATACATGATCCGTTATCGGCTATGAATAGTGCGTTAACTAGTACCCAGTTAGCTGCCTTGGTTCTTACAAAGTTGCCTGAGGAGTACGAGATGGTCTCGAGGGCATTACGCTTACAAGTCACGAAGAAAAAGCTGGAATTTGATGATCTCAGCTCTTTTCTCATTGAGGAGGAAGCAGTGCTGATTTCCCAAGGCAAGATTCGAGTTCCGAACAATAAGAAGTCTAGGAGCCGTTGTTATAAGTGCGGAAAGCGAGGGCATTTGGCTCGGGATTGGAAATCCAAAGCTAAAGCTCAACGCTCGACTAATGACAAAGGCAAAGGCAAAATTGACGAGGATGATAGTGACAGTGATACTATCAGGGATGATACGGCTTCTGCTGGTGTGGCGAGGACTACACTGACACATGCTCCAGCATTCTAGCTTGGTGGATGGATGCTACCACGTGCTTCATCCAGAGAGAGGCATGTGAGTGGCAGAGAGGGGCAGTCTATGCTCCCGTTTTGACGACTTGGACTCGTGTGTCGGAGTTCAATTTCTGGGTGTTTGGATCCGTGTGTCGGTATTCAAAGCACTAGGCATCTGGCAAGGAACCAACATGGCGTATAAAACACTATGGATGTGATGTAGTCATTCATTGTTGTTTTCGGGATTATGGACAGGGTGTGTACCAAAGTTCATTATCTTGTGGAGTTTTTTGGACGTGATGTGTTCACAGTTCATGAATTCTTGGACGTAGTGTGGCTTACAGTTCAATGTTCTTTGAGGCAGTTGGTGCTCAGGATGGCATTTTTGGTGGTGACAAGCTGGTGGTTGCAAATCCGAGGTGTACCTAGTGGTTGGCCACTGCTGGGGTGTCCATGGTAGCTTCTTCATCGACTTGGTATTCTTACTTATGTCCACTATGAGCTGCAAAGAGGGTGTTAAATTTTTTTTTATGCACCTCAAGTGAGGTCGGCCAAGTCCATTAGTGGATATATAAGCACCCTAGCTCCATTGTAAAATTCATCTAATTCATTGCTGTTGTGTTGGTTCGAATACTCTCCATCATGATATGCAACCCCCAGTATGGTACAGGATGGAGCTAGCTAGGTTGCATATCATGATTGTATACTCCATGCATATAGCTTTGCATTCTCCTAGTAGTAGAGCTCCATCTCCTCCACACCCAGATTCAGCTTTTTTTTTATTCAGTGCTTTTTCATTTTGTTGGGATGACAGAGGATACCCCATACAGGTACTCCGATTTGTCTCATAGGCCGAGTTCGGTCTTTTGGAAGACGTTAATAAAATCTTTCTTTCTTTCTTTCTTTCTCTCTCTCTCTCTCTCTCTCTACCTCTCTCTAGCGTTTGTGCACCCTCTCTCTCCCTTTCTTTGCCAGCGTTTTCTCTCATCCTCTCTCCCTTAGCGTTTTCTCACTAACGCAATACTGCTTCCGCATTGTCAACTTTGACAGCTCTTCCATGGCGTGACAATCCCATGGATAGAGCACAGTCGAGGTCATACACGGGTAGCACCAGCCTGGCTCCCGTCCATACGACACCGTCTTGCTAACACACGGGTGGCACCAGTTTGGCTCCCGTCCATGTTATGCAAATGGTCGGCCAATCGGTGACATCCCCCCGGGCTATTAAAGAGTTGTCCTCAACTGAAAAGCCTCAAGATATGCCTGCAACAACTGTGGGTAGTCAATAAAATAATCCTCATTTACCCACTTTGCATCAATGGGCAAATAATTTTTGAACTTCACAAGGTATCTCTTAAAAAGCTTTCCTACAGGTAGCTTTCGCTCCTTGTGAAAGACAATCTGTTCTGGCTGGAGGATCTCCTCAAGCTCATCAATCTCTGGCGGTTCTTTTGTGACAGGCTCGTCGAGATCTGGCCCCACATATTTCCGAAAAAGACTCACATGAAATGCGTTGTGAATCTTCCAATGACTAGGTAAACCAAGCCTGTATGACACTTCATTGATCTTTTGAATCACCTTGAAGGGTCCATAATAGCGAGGAGAAAGCTTAGGATATGATCCTTCTCGTCGTGGCCTCTTCCGAAGCCTGGCCTTTTTTGAAATTTCAGCAAAACCCAATCACCTTCTTTGACTTGCATGTCCCTTCTATGCTTGTCAGCAGCCATTTTATGCTTATCTTGTGACCTTGCAATGGCTGTCCGTACCTGAGCAAAGGCTACATCCAAGTCATGAACATATTCATCAGCTGCAAAAATCTCACCCTTTGTACCAAGGTGGTTCCAAACGTTATGTACTGTACGGATCCGTACGTACTGTACGTTGTTTGGTACGGGAAAAAATTTTAAGGTACGTAAAAATACGTACCATTGGTAAAACTACATAAAAATACATAAAATCCCAGAAATTTCAGCCACCTACATAAAATTTCAGTCCATATCCACATTGACATATAATTTTATAAAACTTTCAAAATAGAGACACAACAAGGTCAAAAACCTACTAATTCAAAAGTGAGAAATTAGAATCACAAAGTCGTCAATCATACTTAAGTTAATCGTACTTAATACTTAATACTTATTACTTAAGACAAGTCACATTGTCACAAGTGAGTCGTGACAACTCGCAATTCACATCAAAAAATGATGAAATTTGAAAATGAGTCTATGAATAATGACAAAATGTGTCATGTCCATACAACACCAAATCAAAACTAAGGTAATCCAAATCAAAACTCATCATCCGATGAGGATGATGACCCTGGAGAATCAAGCATATAACCCTCCGTGATGACATTGCCCTCGTCATCATACTCAGCTGAGAGTGAGAGTGAGAGTGAGAGTGAGAGTGAGAGTGAGAGTGAGAGTGAGAGTGAGAGTGAGAGGGAGAGTGGCTGAGAGCTAAGTGCATGGTCCACAGATGGTGGCCTAAGGCTCTGAGAGAGAGAGAGAGAGAGAGAGAGAGAGAGAGAGAGAGTTATGTTGCTGCCTTGGGGGCCTGAGCAAGGGTGCATGGGTGGGTGCGTGCGTGCGTGGGTGGGTGGGTGGGTGGGTAAAGGGTTTAGGGTTTTAGGGTTTAGGGTTTAGGGTCCACCATGAAAACTTCCTGCTCAGATACCAAATGTGAGGCATAATTAGCCTTTAGATTTGTGTTGAACTTTGTACATGTGGGATTGATCCCTTTGTATTCCAAGCTTCTAAGGGGCCTTCATTTTCAAGCTTTTTGAGAAGTTTTTTTTGCTTTCAAGATAGACATATTCTTGGGGAGTCTTCTTTGCAAATCTATAACTTCTTGTCAATGAACTCTTTTTATGAGCCGTTTCACCAAACTTTTAGAAGCTTTTCTCGACTATGCTCAAGCTTAGCATCAATCTATTTCGACAATCCCTTAAGGGTTTTTCATGTAAAATCAACCCTGCCAAGGTTCAAAAAGCTAAAAAACAAAAAAAAAAATCTCACAAGTCAGATTCAACACTTCAAGTTGGTGTTTTAATGATCAAGGGGCTTGATTCAAGGCCAAACATGGACTTGGCAAGACCTGCAATTTTCTTTGAATGCTTAAAAGTGGTGCTAGATATGCGTTTTTTACTCTTTTATGCTTAAAATTGATGTTTTGATGGATGCACGTGATGCATAAGTAGTGTGTATGCATGCATAAAGGTGCATAGAGCGATTTGTTTAGAAATTTGTGGGTCTTTCAAGCTCTACAAGTTTTGGTCTTTTGTATTTAACAGCTTAATTGGACTCATTTGCATCAAAATCATCATAGTTTACATGCTTGTTGGGCCTAGTAGTGTATAGTTTCTGGGGATATTTTGTGACTTACGAGGTTATGTTGGCAAAGTTTACTCAAGGGAATTAAAATCTAGGAGATTAAAGTGTAATTAGTGCATGTATTTGCAAACTTGTGGTTTGGGAATTTAGTTTCTCAACATTTGTGTGACAGTTTGGTGCATGTCAATACATCAATGCTTTACCCATACTCTCTTGTTTTATCAAGTCTTCAAAAAAAAAACATAAAACAGAAAATCAAACAAAACAAATGGATGTAAATGATCAAAAGTAGGACCAAGAGGTCCAACTTGAAATGGAAACCAAACCTGACAGTGTTCTAGCAAGTCACTTGGACACTCTAGAGTCTACTACCCTTGAAAATCTCATGACAAAAATACAAACCTTAATTGGGGATAGAAGTGTTGACAAGGGAAAAGTAGTTATGACACAATATGTGGCCATGACAGAGACTGGTCATGTGGGTGGAGTGTCTTTTGAGCAAGAAGTTGGTCCTTCCACTATTAGGACCAAATGGCAGCTTAAAGACCTCAAATCTGCTAAGTATAATGGCACATCCACTATGAGGAATGCAAATGCTATGGACCAATGGCTCTCTAAATGGAATCAGTGTCTTTGACTATTTCATATTGATGATGATGCAACTAGGATTCAACAGGCAACATATAACTTGCTTGACATTGCCCTTCATTAGTGGCATAAGATCGAGCAAGATAAACTAGAGCCAACCACATGGAAAGACTTTAAAATCATGTTCTACAACAATTTTGTTCCCCCTGATGAAAGAAGTTGTTCTCTAGATTACGGTTTTTCTTGACCCATAAGCACTATGCAGTTCAAGAGAATGTGGACAAGTATAGGGAAACCATACTTACAGTCCCAGATCATATTCTTGAGTTCTTACATGCACATAAATTTGCATTGGGGTTGAAAGAAACTTTAAGACAACTTGTGGAAAAAGAAAAATGTGCTACTTTAAATGAGGCTATTGAATTGGCCTTGGTTTTGGAAGATGGCAAGAAACACCCTAGCCAGGTGGCCAGAGATCTTCTTGGAGCCAAGTGGTATGCCCAATCTCAACCCCTCTTTCTAGTAATCAATTGGCCAATGTGTATAAGCCAAAAGAGACACAAGAAATTCACATGATTAAGACTTTGGCATGGGTCAAAAGGAAGCTATGACAGATGTAATGTCCCCATTACTGAGCCTTGTACATATACCCAAGCTTATCATGTACATATTTGTCAAATCAATAAAGATGGGTCTTTTTCGATCATTCTTGTTCAAGTATGTACCCTAGTGCTTCCTAATTAATTAACCAATCTGCAATGGTTGTTTAAATGAATAAAAGGACCTTAGGGTGTGGAATTTAAATGAATAAAATGACCCTTGGATGTGAGAGGATAAGAGGATAAATTGACCCTATGAGGCATCTCAAGCTGGGAAAAGAAAAGTCAACTTTATCCTATTTCCTATTGGTCTCAGAAAAGAGGCTAGAGGGGGCTGGAGTGGAAATGTAATTAGCAAGAGAGGAAAGATCATTAGTGAAAGGGGGCTAAGGAGGCTATAATAGCAAAATATCAAGCTGGAGGTTAAAGAGGTAAGTTTTCACCTACTAAAAGGTAGGCTACAAGTTAAAAGTAGGCTAGTCACAAAAATACACCATTTTGACCTCTTAGTAACCTGTACAGTCACCAAGTCCCAAAAATCCTATAAATAGGCCCTCCCACACACATAATTTTCCATAGCTTGAATCCAATCCTCAAGTTTGAGGGAAGGCCATCACCTCACGGAAAATATTGAGAATATTTTCTATACATAGCGAAATACTAGCGTAGTAATTTCTAAGTAAGATTTAATTGATTTTTACGTTTTTAATGATAAATTTTATGATTTTATATTATGTACTCATGTTATACTACTCTATTATGAGACTACTCTCTTTCATGCATAATTCCAAAATTATGCTTATTTATTTATTTATCATAAAAATAATATAAGAAATCCTTATATTATTTGAGATTATGTATTGGTTATGCATATTATTTTTCAAACTTCATGATAATTAGAGTTGGATACTCTATCATGCATAAGTAATGCCAAATTATCAATTTGACTTTATTATTAAAAAGTAGCAAAATAATACTGAAATTATCTTAGGAAATTAGCCATAATTACATGTTTAATTCACTTATGCATCTAATTACATAAATCAAAGATCCTAGCTTTGCGAATGCATAGTAATTTTTCCATGGAAATTTAATTATATTTTTACATGTTAAATGCATTAAATAGATTATTTTTAACTATTTTCTTAAGAGAAAAATAGCTAAATATGTTGCATTTTGTTTAGATAATTATGGAGTGTTATTTAGCCATAGGATAACACTTTTGTGATTTAAAATCAAATAGAAAAATTTTTACTTATAAAATAGGGCCATTTTAGTTCAATTTTTGATGATTTTTTGCATATTTTAATAGAAAATTATATTTTTTTTAAAGAGGAAAAATTAGAAAATTTTGTTATTTTCTAAAATTATGAATTTTCTGAATTTTCAGCAATGAAAAACATTTTTTATGATTTTTTAGGTATTTTTATGCATATAAATGTCATTTTCTATATTTTTTGGAAAAAAACAGCAAAAGAATAGTGAAAAAGCAAAACATTCAGAATTTAGACAAAAATTTTAGAAATGCATTTAAAGTATCTAGAAATAAAAATAATACTTTGATTATCTTGGATTTTCACTATTTCGACAAAAAATCAAAGATGGCTCCTAAGCGTGCGCGACGCGACTCTATCAATGAGACGCTACCTAGGGATGCTCCCTTGGCATCCATACATGGAGAAGAAGATGTCCATGTGGGAAACTTGGTTCGTGCTCTAACCTTTTAAGATTATTTATCGTTTATATAGATATGGTTTTAATTTACGCTAAGGTAAATTAGCGAAAATAAACGGTGAAAGGTAATTTGAGTTAAGATGATATTTAATAGTGTATAAGTGATACAAGAGGGTAAATTTTATCATAGTACATAAGGAAAATTTATTTAGTCTAAATATGGAACGCTATTTCCTTTGGCCGGACGTATCACATTTGTATTGGCCGGGCGTATCACATCTGTATTGGCCGGGCGTATCACCATTCTATTTGCACTTGATTTTTGTGCATGGATTAAGTTAATGCACATAGCCGCCATGGTAATGGAAAAATTATATCTTACGACCTAGCATTATGCTTGGAATTCTTAGTTGAAAGGGGGGAAAAATATTCCATTTTAACGTTTGACCTTACTCTTGGTATGGGACAAGAGTATGATCAAACTAGGTGATTTCTTGTCCCCCGAACTATTTGAGACCGCAAGGCCCGAAATGTACTTGTTTGGACAAACACGTCCTTTGCTTGCCAAGTGGGCGGGGTATTTTTTTTGGAACCCTTGAATTTTGAAGGGACTCGGCGGATGCTAACCCCTTAGGCCACCGCGTTTGGTTCCCACTAGGTGCGGGGTAACTGGGGGTCGACCTTAGCTACCCTGACCAAGGAGCTAGTGGTAGATTGGAAACCATGAAGGTGGGTCTGGAGTTTGAAGTTCCTGTCCGCCTAGGATTGGAAGGGAAGGTACCCATGGATTTCATTGGGACTCAAATCCATGGATTTCAGTCCCACTAGATTGGAAGGATAGGGTACCCATGGATTTCAGTGGAACTGATGACTGCATTCTAGACAAAGCAGTGGTGGGAAGGTTTTATGTGTATGTAACCACCTGGGGAACTTGGGTTGATGGTGGGGTACATACATCCCTTGTTTTCAATTAAGGTCTTCCTTGCCTTAACGTACATTGTTCTAAGATTTATAATAAAGGAACCTGCTTTTACATGTAAAGAGTGTGGTAGTAATTAAATAAGAATATCGGTTCAAAGGAAAGTGGGAGAACGGATGTCCCGATGGCAAATGTTCTATGGCTGGGTGGACCCGATCAATTGGGTAACTTTCCAAACATTTTAGTTAGGAAATATCTCACCTTAGGGGAAGGAATTCTCGGCTGTGCCTCATTTCTGATGAGGAAAAAGGCAATGAGTTTTATGAACCAAGGGTGGATCTTAGGGGAAAGAGTTCATGGTCGTGCCCTGCATTTGATGGGGAAAAAGGCATGAATTCCTTGAGAACGAGGGGTCATTCGAGTGGGATATTCGGCTATCCTGAGATCGTAAAGCTGTTAGACCTCTACGTTTCCCCTACGAGATAGAATCAGGGTTCTGTCATGCCCTCGCTTTCCAGCATCCAAAACAGGAGTTTGGGAAGTATTTGCGAGCCTTTGTTGTCTATCAGTGTGTCTGAGTCTTTGGGGACTCAGGTACGTTACACGTGGTATCAGAGTAGAAGTTTTGATTTTCGGAATTGAATCTATTTTTTCCCAAGATTGATTGTGTAGTTGGGTTACATATGTGGAAAATGTGACTCCAATGATTTCTGCCGGTGTATATACGGAAATCCAAGAGAAGAAGCTCTTGTTGAAGAAGGCCCAACCACCCTCGTTCAACGGGGAAGGCCCAAAAGTTGAGCAAGATATGGAAGTTTGGGTTCGGACTACTTCTCAGTTGTTGGACACCCATGAATCAATCCATGCTAGCTAGGTTTCACTTAGCCGGAGATGCAAAACTTTGGTGGAAATAGTGGTGTAAGGAGTTTTGGAAGGCTCCCAATCTTGGGAGAATGTCAAGGATGTGGTGAAAGAGATATATTTACCCCCGGCACATGAAGCCATAAAGATGAATGAGTTCTTTGCCTTGAAGCAAAATAACCTAACCTTGGAAGAATACTACTCCAAGTTTGTGACTTTGTGGATGTATGCACCAGCTCTAATGGGTGACCAACAAGTTGCACGTTTTTTTGTCAAGGTCTCATCGAGCCCTTGAATACTACTAGGTTGGAGGCTAGGCTGGAGGCTATCCGACCCTGTTCAATCCAAGATGCACTTATAAGGGCAAAGCCTCTTGTAAAAGAGCTTACCTTTACCCCTGTAGAAGAAAACCTATCCCAGAATGCTCAAGCACCATATTTAAGGCATAACCAAGCAAATCCCCAACCTGCTCCATTCAAGCCTCATGTTTATTCCACAAATGAGGCTAGACCACCGCGTGTGAACTGTTTTGGATGTGGAGAATTCTGCCACTATCAACGAGATTGTCCCAAACTTATCCAAACTAATCAAGCATCTCAAGCTGGGAGAGGTGGACGTGGTGGAAGAAACGGAAATGGAGGGCGTAACGGAAATGGAGGACGTAATGGAAACGGCGGACGAGGAAGAGGACGTGGGGCAACCGCCCATGCTAATGCTATTAATGCCAAGGAACCCACTCTTGCAGATTTAGTCTAGGAATTGGCCACTTTTTCTTTTTCAATAGCTACTTAGGCGTAGGTATGTTCAAAATGAGGACATCTTGACCCTTTTTAAGGGGGGTTGAATGTAATGTCCCCATTACTGGGCCTTGTACATATATTCAAGCTTATCATGTACATATTTGTCAAATCAATAAAGATGGGTCTTTTTCAATCATTCTTGTTCAAGTATGTACCCTAGTGCAAATTTGTGCACACCTTGAGTTCCTAATTAATTAACCAATCTGCAATGGTTGTTTAAATGAATAAAAGAACCTTAGGGTGTGGAATTTGAATGAATAAAATGACCCTTGGATGTGAGAGGATAAGAGGATAAGATTGAGCCTATGAGGCATCTCAAGCTGGGAAAAGAAAGGTCAACTTTATCATATTTCCTATTGGTCAGAAAAGAGGCTAGAGAGGACTAGGAGTGCAAAGGTAATTAGCAAGAGAGGAAAGATCATTAGTGAAAGGGGGCTAAGGAGGCTATAATAGGGAAATATCAAGCTGGAGGTCAAAGAGGTCTGTTTTCACCTACTAAAAGATAGGATACAAGTTAATCCAATTCTAAAAGTAGGCTAATCACAAAAATGCACCATTTAGTAACCTATACAGTCATTGCCCAGTCACCAAGCCCCAAAAATCCTATAAATAGGCCTTCCCACACACATAATTTTCCATAGCTTGAATCCAACCCTCAAGCTTGAAGGAAGGCCATCACCTCACGGAAAATATTGAGAATATTTCCATACATAGCGAAATACTAGCGTGGTAAGTAAGATTTAATTGATTTTTACTTTTTAAATGATAAATTTTATGATTTTATATTATGTGCTCATGTTATACTTTTTACTAGCGTGGTAAGTAAGATTTAATTGATTTTTACTTTTTAAATGATAAATTTTATGATTTTATATTATGTGCTCATGTTATACTTCTCTCTTATGGGACTACGCATAATTCCAAAATTATGCTTATTTATTTATTTATCATAAAAATAATATAAGAAATCCTTATATTATTTGAGGTTATGTATTGGTTATGCATATTATTTTTCAAACTTCATGATAATTAGAGTTGAATACTCTATTACACATAAGTAATGCCAAATTTTAAATTTAGATTACTTTATTATTAAAAAATAGCAAAATAATGGTAAAATTTTCTTAGGAAATTATATATATATATATATATATACATATGTATATATATACATATTGTTGGGGTAAAGGCGTTATGCCCACCCTTATAGTGTGTACAAGCCCATAAGTTATAGTACATAGTACACTTAGTACTTTTAATGTACTAAGTGCACTATGTGTACTAGTGCAATATACATGTGTGATAGGGGAGTCACACACTCATGCTATTGATGAGTTGACTTATCCCCACAACTCTCTCTCTCTCTTTCTCCCTTGCTTCTCTGTGTATGTCTCCCATGAATGAACTCTAACCCTAACTGTTTCTCCCCATCAAGCTGCTTTGCTGAAGGAGACTAAGATGCAGGCGCATGCGAGGTAGGCGCACGAAAAGCAACTGGCTGAAGAAGCGAGGCAACCTGCCTGCATCAATACAGCAGCAGCATATTCATCAAGCTCCCCCCCCTCCTGCAACAGAAATCAACCTGCAAATCAGAGAAATTCAGAATTTCATAGGTACTTGCCTTTAATTTTTGCGAATTTCTTATCAATTAAATCAATTGAGCAGGTACAGGTGCCCAATTGCTCAATTTTTTGAGCAAAATTGGCAAAATTGGGGTGACATTGGTCACAATCAGGATAAATTTGCAGGAAATTGATCAAATCAGGATCAATTTGCAGGAAATTGGATGTCGAAATTTGGGGCTTTTGATGTAATTGTGCAATTAAGCACTCATACATGCTGTATGATGTGAAAAATCGCACATTTGGGCAAAATTGCAGCAAATTGCAGTGCAAATCAAGGGGCTTTTGTGCCGATTTGGTTGATTTGCATGCAGGCGATCGCATTTGATGCTGTGGATAATGTGTTGATGCCTTACAAGCACTCAATGTGCCTGTAAATCAAGGGGCTTTCATGTATTGGATGTATATGTGGCCAGGGGGAAGCATCGTGAACACTCTGGATGCCTTCATGTGCGCCAATGTACCATGCATGATCAGAAATTGATCTCAAATCAAGGGGCTTTTCAAGTTTGTATGCTTGTTGAGCTTGGCAAAGCAGCAGGCAAGACATTTCTGCCTTGAATCCTCAAAAATCAGCTTGCAGTCAAGGGGCTTTTGCCCAATTTCTGTTTGGGACTGTTGTATGCAGTGTACAGGACTGTAAAAGTCTGATTTTCACTCATTTGGACAGCCAGGAGAGCATTTATTGCTATTGTACCTGCTGGTACAGATTTGGCACAGCTTTGTGCATGTTTTGGCATGGCTGTACACTGTTTTGAGTGACCAAAAGGTTCAATTTCAGCTGCTGAACTTGCCGGGACAGGTTTGGTACATCATTGGTGAGCACTTGGTACTGCTGTACAGTACTTTGGAAGGGCAAAAGAGCACATTTGAGGTGCTGTCCAAAATCTGCAACAACCAGATTTTGGTGTTTTCATCACAAAAAGTGGGAGAAAAGTTGCATTCTTGCTTCCGCAGTGGGAGATAAAGCTTGGGAGAACATTTGTGAGCACTTTGTGTGCTTTGGGTGCAGTGTTTGCACATCTTGGGTGCAGTGTTTGCACATTTGCAGGGAGTCAGGCATTGACAGGTTGCATTTTGCTATGGCAACCACAGGTGAGAGCTCTTCATTGCTTCACATCAAGAAGCTTGAAGGCTCGCATAACTATGATATTTGGCAAACCCAGTGCTACAATGTGTTGCTCCAGAAAAAGCAGCACAAGCCTATCAAAGAAAGGGGTATAATACCCGCTTCTCTTACTGCTGAAGAGTGGGAAGATATGGATGAGCTGGCAAGATCTACTATCATGTTGTCTGTGTCAGACTCATTACTTTTCAGCAT
Source organism: Cibotium barometz (assembly GCF_041138505.1). Lineage (NCBI taxonomy): Eukaryota > Viridiplantae > Streptophyta > Polypodiopsida > Cyatheales > Cibotiaceae > Cibotium > Cibotium barometz. The sequence continues at coordinate 49,776,741 of NC_141084.1, forward strand.
TCGTGAAGAGAAGACAGCTTGGGGAATGTGGCAGAGATTGCAGGACTTGTATGCCCAGCAAAGTGCCTCAAGCAAAGTGTATTGGTTGAAGAAACTCATAGGCCTTCAGATGAAGGAAGGGGCTTCTATGACAGCCCATCTAAATGAGTTTAATGGTATTGTCAGCCAGGTCATCAATCAAAAGTTGGCAATGGAAGATGAGTTCAAAGCCACTTTTTTGTTATGCACTTTGCCAGAGAGTTGGGACACATTCAGGACAGCCACTAGCAATTCGAATGCTATGCTGTCATATGCAGATGTTGAGGGTGCTCTTCTTCAAGAAGAGATGAACAGGAAAAACAACTCTGTTGGAAAGTCCAATGCAATGAATGCACGTGGGAGATCCCAGCAAAGGGGGAAAAGCCAAGAAAGGGGAAGGAGCAAGTCTCGCTCCAAAAAGGATTTGGAATGCCATTATTGTGGCAAGAAAGGACACATTAAAAAGCAATGCTACAAATGGAAAAATGATCAAAAGGAAAAGGGAAAAGGCAAAGACAAAGAGAAGGATGAAGCCAAAGATGTAAAGCCAAAGGGCAAAAGTAAAGTCAAGATCGAAGAAATCAATGTGTCACATGCAGGTGGCAGTGAGGATGAGGTCCTCTTTACGTCTTCACTTGATGCCCATTCACTTCTTACAGGTGGTCATGGTATGCACTCATGGATCATTGATTCAGGTGCCTCCTTTCATGTCACAGGTTGCAGAGACTTGTTTGTCAGGTACACTGCTGGCAATGAAGGAGTGGTTTATTTGGGTGATAACCATGCATGCAAGATACTTGGCAGAGGTGATGTGAGGCTTGTATTTTCAGATGGCTCACAGCTTATGCTCCATGATGTCAGGCATGTGCCTGAGATCAAGAAGAATTTGCTTTCTACTGGACAGCTTGATGATGCTGATTATGTTACCACATTTGGTAGTGGAAAGTGGAAAATTAGTAAGGGCTCACTGGTTGTTGCCAGAGGCTCTAAGGTGGACACTCTTTACTTTATGCATGCAGGTGTTTGTCACCATGCTAATGTAAATGCAACCGAGCTGCCGGAAATTTCTATGTGGCATAGCCGGTTGGGACACATGAGTGTCAAGGGAATGGAGCAATTGTCTCGTTTGGGTTACTTGCCTTCTCTAAAGTTTTCAAGTTTTCAATTTTGTGAGCATTGTATATATGGTAGGCAACTACGGTGCCCCCACAAGAAAGCTCTTGGACAGAAAGATGCTCAGTTAGAGCTTGTGCATACAGATGTATGTGAGATGCCTCAGCTTTCTTTGGGAGGGGCAAAATATTTTGTGTCATTTATTGATGATGCCACACGCAAGGTGTGGGTCTATCCTCTTCGTTTGAAGAGTGATACATTCTCAGTGTTTCAGAAGTTTGTTTCTCATGTTGAGAATCAAACTGGCAAAACACTGAAGGCTTTGCGTTCCGACAATGGTGGAGAGTACATGTCCAAACAGTTTCAGGACTTCTGTGATGCTAAAGGCATCAAGAGGGAGCTCTCTACTCCTTATGATCCTCCACAAAACGGGACAGCAGAGAGGATGAACAGGACCATACAGGAGAAGGTCCGTTCTATGTTGTCACATGCTGCATTACCTCATGGTTTTTGGGCTGAAGCTGTTATGACAGCCGTTCACCTTATAAATAGGTCACCTAACACGAGGCTTGGTGGGAAAGTGCCAGAAGAAGTATGGACAGGGAAGCCTCCGTCATACAAGCACTTGAGAGTGTTTGGTTGCGTTGCGTACGTGCACATACGCAGGAAAATGCGCACCAAACTTGATCCTAAGTCTCACAAATGCATATTCCTAGGATATGGTGACAGAGGTGAAATGGGGTATAGACTTTGGGATCCCGTGAATAGAAAGATCATACGCAGCAATGATATCATTTTTGATGAAACATGCATGTATAAGGAGCCTGCAAGGCAACAGGAGCCTAGCAGAGTCATCTTTGATGATGATGGACATTATGGACAACAACAAAGGGCTGTAAATCAGCCATTACAGCAGGAAAACCAGCCCTTAAATGGTGCTGAAAATGGTCCAAATGGACAGCCGGAGATGGCAGAAGATATCCCTATGGATATACCACAGTTAGAGGAGATACCGGGCATGATTTTTCAGCCTTATGGCATGGAACAGG